>NW_017278502.1:94291-143182 GCF_001594065.2 Cyphomyrmex costatus
TATAACGAGACAAAACGTTCGAATTATATATTCCATTTTAAGAAAGAAATTGTGAGTTATTGCAAGAATGATGTAACAATATTGCGGCGTGCTTGTTTAGCTTTTCGCAAAATGTTTATCAAATGCGGCAATGTTTGTCCTTTTGAGGAGAGTACAACAATAGCATCGGCTTGTTCTCGCGTTTATCGTAAAAATTTTCTTCAAAAAAATATGATAGGTATTATACTTACGGGAGGCTACCGCTGGGGTCAGAATCAATCGCGTAAAGCTATTTCGTGGTTAACTTGGATGAAACATGAGTTGGGTCATATCATAGCACATGCGGGAAACGGACGCGAAACACGATTACCCGAAGGTGTTCTTGTTGATGGGTATTACGAAGAAATTATTGACGGTGCGGTGATCAAACATGTTTTGCAATTTCATGGATGCTATTGGCATGGATGCCCCCGTTGTTATACTGTAAATAGAACCCATGGTATTAGTACTGATACGATGGATGCTCGTTTGGAACGTACACAGTTTATTACAGCAAAGATTGAATCTGCTGGATATATTTTAACGGAGATGTGGGAATGTGATTTTGATCGTATTTTAATATCTAGAGAGGATATGCGAATATTTTTAGAAAATCGGCCTGAGGTTTCGCGAAAGCCGTTAAACCCTCGCGACGCCTTTTATGGTGGTCGTACAGAGAACATGGAGTCTCTTTATGATGTAAAGGCTAATGAGAAAATACATTATGTCGATGTGTGTTCTCTTTACCCTTATATCTGTAAAACAGGAAAATTCCCCGTAAAACATCCGACAATATATGTTGGTGAAGAATGTCGCAAATTAACGGGATCTTCAGGCGTCGAGATTGATAAAGTGGAGGGTCTCGTTTATTGTACGATATTACCACCACGTATGCTTTATCATCCTGTATTACCTGTACGAATGCATGGTAAATTAATGTTTGCTTTATGTCGTTCGTGTTATGAAAATATGTATCAAGAGGATTGTATACACGAAGATACTGTGGATCGTGAATTTACGGGTACATGAGTGGCTGATGAAATACGTAAAGCCGTGATCGTCGGATATAAAATTATGAATATTTATGAAATTTGGCAATATGAAATGACTCAATATAATCCTGAAGCCAAAGAAGGGGGTCATTTCACAGAGTACATAAATACTTTTTTAAAAATTAAGCAAGAAGCCAGCGGTTGGCCTTCCGACTGTATTGATAATGAAGAGTTAAAAATGCGATACATAGATGAATATGAGCAAATGGAAGGTATTAAATTAGATCCGCAAAAAATATATATTAATCCGGGGCTTCGTGCTGTTTCAAAATTATGTTTAAATTCGTTTTGGGGTAAGTTTGGTCAACGCGAGAATTTACCTAAAGTTGAAATTGTAACAACACGTAACAGATTGATACAATTACTTTCCAGTAATGAGATAAATGTTATAAGTATATTACCTGTTAATGATGACGTTTTATATGTTAGTTATATATGCAGAGACGAGAATTTAACATCATCACCCATAACAAATGTTGTAATAGCCGCATTCACAACAGCTCAAGCTCGTCTTAAATTATATGAGTATCTCGAGCGTCTTGGAAACCGAGCATTATATTGCGATACAGATTCATGTATATATGTGAGTGGTAATTCTCCGAATGATTATGACCCACCAACGGGTAAGTTGCTGGGTGATTTGACGAACGAGCTGACGTGTTATGGTGATGGTAGTTATATCGAATCTTTTGTTTCAGCTGGTCCAAAATTTTATGCATTTGTTGTACGTAAGCCCGATGGTAGTACTACAGAGGTTTGCAAAGCCAAAGGTGTAACTCTTAATTTTGCGAACAACAAATTGATTAATTACCGCTCTGTTAGGGAACTTGTTACAAATGAGCTAGATATTTCAATAGTACTTTGTTTTGACGCTATCAAACGTACGAAGTTTCATAATGTTGTAACAAGTACAGAACGTAAAACGTGCAAACAAACGTTTGATAAACGAAGACGCGAGAACTCTTATGGTTCATTACCCTACGGCTATTGCAATTTATAATTATTATATGTTTATACCCTTGAAAGCCGCAAATAAAGTATTTATATCTAAAAGAAAAAGATGTTTGATTACTTTTTATAGTATTAAAGATTTTATTTATACATTGTTAAAAGCATATCTAAAAAACAAGAATATATATTGCACTTTATTATAAATGTCTTTTATAACAGGAACACCAATTAAATATTGTTATTCGTTAAAATGGATACACGGTGGAAACATCCTTGGACCTCTATGGTCTGCGGTCCAACAGGCTGTGGTAAAACGTTTTTCGTGAAAAAATTTTTTCGAAATATGACTGCTAGGAGCGATACTAAGTTTGATCGTATATTATTTTACTATTCAGAATGGCAGCCGAGTTACACTGAATATGGTGATAATGTTGAATTTCATGAAGGATTACCACGTAATGAGGATTATGCTAACGATCCATGCCCAAAACTTATTGTTATTGATGACCTTATGCGTGAAGCATGTGATAATACTGTAATAGATTTATTTACGAAAGGGAGTCATCATAAAAATATTAGTGTCATTTTTATTACGCAAAATTTATTTCATCAAGGACGCGGTATGCGAGATATTTCATTGAATGCTAATTATATAGTTGTATTTAAAAATCCTAGGGATCGTGCCCAAATACAGCATTTGGCTCGTCAAGTTTATCCCGAAAATATTAAATTCTTATGGGAAATATATAATGACGCAACATCTATACCGCATGGTTATTTATTACTTGATTTAAAGCAATCCACACCGGAAAATTGTCGATTTCGCACGTGCATATTTCCTGATAATAAATTTCAATATGTTTACGTGCCCCGTAAATAGAAGTACAACACGGGAAATATCAATAATCTTATCTAACATCTTTAAAATTATTTTATACATGTGCGACAGCGTTCTGTTTAACGTATTTATAGTCGAACAGAAATCCAAATCTTGTCAGTAGCTAAAATGTTTCTCATATTGACGGGTGATAATATTATCAACGATTTGACTGCTGAACAATTACAATTTATACCAAAGATTATATTATTACGAGAGTTCAGCAATCACATAGATTATCTATGGGATAAGCTCCCCGAGTATATTAAACGAGATCCAGAAGTGTGTGGCTATCGGCGGTGCTTAGAACATTATAAGCTATCGACTCAACAATCGCATATTGATGGTCCAACACCGTTAATTAAAGATTGTTGTAAATGTAAATTATATACACCAATAAAAGGATTGTGAATATATTTTTCAAACTTTAAATTCAATAAGTTTGTAATGGCACCAAACGCTCATATCTTCGGCCAAAAACACGCTGCAATACTACAAGCGTTACGTCACCTCACAAACGAACAACGTATCGCTATCTTGAAAAAGGCTGATCCGAAACTTGTTAGATGCATATGCGAGTGTGCTTTAAATATATTACACGGTAATGTACCACTTAAACAACCATATAAACGACGTTTGAAACGCTATGCCGCCATATTACGTCGACTCGCCGATAAAAACGATTCTTGGAAGAGTAAAAAACGCTTGATCGTGCAACGGGGTGGATTCTTAGTAAGAATTTCTTACTTTTGTTACTAGTACCTATACTAGGTAGTGTATTATCCTGTCTTATAGCTCCGAAATAAAATATAATGGAACACACAAAAAAAATGGTTTTGGTACCGGAAGAAAAAGTTATGCAATTAACTCACGTATTAAATAATAAAACAATTCAAACGCCTGGTACTACATTGAGCAGGTTAGATGAAGAAATGCGTGAAATTCTCAATTCAAATAAATTTGTGGATGAAAGAGAAAAATGCAAGGCTTACCTTCAAATACTACAGCGTTATTTATACTTCGTAGAAGAAGCAAAGCATAATACAACCATCAAATCTGCTATCTACTCAGATGGGGAGGAGATGAAAGAAATAGAAAAAGATCGGATGGGTGATTCATTCATTTTGGCTAGTGTACCGTTAAAATATCGGCAAAAAGCTAAACTTTTATTAAATCATTTACAGTCTAATGCGTCTGACAGACTCGTTTGGGATAAATATGGTGTTATCTCTATCGACGGTACAAAAGTAGCCGAATATAATATTGTCGATCTTGTAAATGACACTATGCGCTCCAGAAAAACGGCAAGACCTGTCGGAAGACATCATTTTGCCGCATTTCTGCGTAGTGTAAAGGTGCCTCGTGAATTTATAGGAAATCAAGATCTTTGGTCAGATAGTCCAAGACCTGGCAACGCCATTAGCACACTACGACTACCGAATATCATATTGTCAAGCGGTGTTACAGCAGCGAGCCAAACATCTGACTCAAGCGAGGTTCCGACGGATAATACCGATAACGTCAGTGAGAACTATTGTAGCGCCAATAATTGGGAAAGTTTATCTCTTTTGAATAAAAAAAGAAAGG
Organism: Cyphomyrmex costatus; assembly: GCF_001594065.2. Taxonomy (NCBI): domain Eukaryota; kingdom Metazoa; phylum Arthropoda; class Insecta; order Hymenoptera; family Formicidae; genus Cyphomyrmex; species Cyphomyrmex costatus. Next base: position 98,777 of record NW_017278502.1, read on the forward strand.
CATCTAAATTGTAAGAATGAAAAAACTAGAAACAATTTATTACGACCCTTCTCATCCAGCATCTTTTTCCGGAGCACCAAAATTATTGCGTGAAACTAATAAAACTGTTTCCCGAAATAAAACTATCAAATGGTTGGAGAGTCAAGACACATATACGCTACATAGGCCTTTACGCCGTCGATATCCACGTCGTTTCTACAATTTGTACAATATCGATGATTTATGGGAAGCAGATATCGTGGATCTACGCGCAATTAAAAATTATAACGATAATTATGCGTATTTACTCGTCATTATCGACGTTTTGAGTAAATTTGCTTGGGTTGAAAAACTGCGTGATAAAACAAGCGCAAGTGTTGCACTAGCATTAGCACGTATACTGGCACGCAGTAAAGGAAGACGTCCTATTGTTTTGCAGACTGACCGTGGTAAAGAATTTACAGGCGCAGCTACACAACTTTTCTTGAAGAACGAAAAAATTGGTTTTCGTGTAGCTCGTAATCCGGATGTGAAAGCAGCAGTTGTCGAACGTCTCAATAGAACGCTGAAGGAGCGCATGTGGAGATATTTTACATATACAAAAAATAAACGATATATTCATATTCTACAAAATATTGTTGATGCGTACAATCGCTCGTATCACACCGCTATTAAAATGGCCCCGCGTAATGTAACATTGAATAATGTTCGGATTGTTAGAACAAATCTCGCTCACCGATATGCTAGTAAACGTACTCGTGTTCCTAAATACAAGGTTGGAGACCTTGTGCGAATCAGTAGCTACAAAGCAGCGTTCGCGAAAGGTTATGAAGGTGGCTGGAGTAAAGAGATATTTCTTATAATACGCGTTTCCACACACCAACAACCACCAGTCTACTTCTTAAGAGATCTTCACGGCGAGGATATAGATGGGCTCTTTTACGAAGAAGAATTAACTAGAATCCACCGAGATTATGCAAAGACAAATCTTACAGTTGAGAAAATAATTCGAAGTAAGGGTCGAGGTCGTTCGAGACGTATTCTCGTTAGTTGGCATGGTTTTCCAGAAAATTTTAATACGTGGATAAATCCTAAGGATATAAAAAACAAATAAATATCTATAATGAGGAATAATTTTTACATAGTTCTGCCTAGTAATAGCAGTGTCTCATATTTTCCGGATAATACAACGACTCATTTTATTACTCGCTTACCGCATCAATTACGTTTACAAGGCGAATGGGGTGTATCCCTAACAGATATTCAAATACCTATGACATTTCTTCATTTCCCGAAAGATGAAAAAACCACAGTAAGAAGAAATTTGTTCAATACATCTGAGGCTCTTAAAAATGATGTAGATCAAAATAGAATTGAACACTACATTATGCCACGGGGATTGTACCGTTCAATCGATGATCTTGTCGAAACAGTTAATGAAACATCGATGAAAGATCATTTAACTTTTACAGTAAATAAAAATGGCTATGTTAGTGCACAGCGTTCATGTGTACATTGTGTAAATAACGAGCATACTTTCCTTCTATCTCCAACATTGGCACGGATATTCGGCTATAATACGAAGGAATATAATATATCGCTAAATGATATGTCTTGGGTATCATCTAGACCAGCTAGCTTGATCAGAGCGTTACCTACTTCAATGTTCATATACACGGATATATGTGAACCTTACATTACAGGTGATGTGCAAACACCGTTACTCCGTACCGTACCTTTAGATATAGAAGCATACGTTTATGGTTCAGTCAAACATAAAAGTTTCTCAACGGCTAAATATATACCTCTACTTCATACGTCTTTTCAAACAATTGAGATCGATATAAGAGATGAATTTGGGCAACCTATACCATTCGAATATGGCACATTGACTGTAACGCTTCACTTTAAAAGATTAGATTAAATAATACATTAAAAGAAATGACAGCCTATGATGAATATTTTGATATCCAATACGGCGGTGGTCGGCAAAGCGGAATTGAACATGTGTACATTGGTACATCAAATCAACGCGGTCATGGAATTGGTAGTTTCCTTGGAGGCCTCTTTCGTCGTGTTTTACCTCTTTTATCAAAAGGTGCGAAGGCGATCGGTAAAGAAGTTGTTCGTTCTGGAATGAACGTAGCTCGCGATGTAATACAAAGAGATGTTCCATTCAAAGAAGCTTTTAATACTCGCATGAAAGATTCAGCTACAAATTTAAAACGGAAAGCCGAAGAAAAGATCGATATTCTTATGAAAGGATCAGGATATAAATCCATGAGAGAGTCGAAAACAAAGTATTTAATTAACACCCGTGACAGTGGTCATATCGCGAAAGAACAGAAGAGGAAGAAGAAGAAAAAGAAGAAGACAATTCGATCTAACAATAAGACAAATACGTTAAAAAATAAAAAGAAAAAGAGATATTCTCGAAACAATCGTACTGTTGTTGACATTTTTCAATAATATATTCGCCGTAAAATAATAGCAAATATGTCTTTTTTACACACTCATTCATGCGAATGTCTCAAATCGGAATTGGAATTATTCACTGTTCCACCAACGCAAGCCACAATCGAAAGTTCACAATGGATACACTACAAGCCAATATCATCGTTAACTGATGATTCACCTATAGAATTTGTAGTACCCGGACTAGGAGAGGAATACATCGATCTACCGCATACAATGTTAAGCATCAGTGTCCAAATAAGGCCAACGATTCATAAAGAGCCTTCAAAAGATGGAGATACCACTGATTATGTCGGGCCTGTGAATAATTTTATGCATTCATTATTCAATCAGGTAGATGTATTTTTCAATCAAAAACTTATATCACCACCGAATAATGCTTACGCTTATAGAGCTTACATAGAGACATTACTTAATTATGGTCCTGCTGCTAAAAACTCTCATTTAACAAGCGTATTGTGGTACGAAGATAAAAGCGGATCCATGGATGATCTACTCAACGCAAACGATGGCCTTGTAAAACGTCGCGTATTGACAGCCGATGGCAAGAAAATTGATCTTATGGGGCATTTACACTGTGATGTTTTTAATCAAGAAAGATTTTTAATAAATGGTGTAGAAATGCGTTTGCGAATAGTGCGATCGAGAGATACATTCTGCCTTATGGATCAAACCGAACGAAATTTCGAAGTTCATATAATTGATGCTACACTTCTTGTTAGACGTTCAAAAATTTCACCTGGTATGTTGTTAGCACATGCCAAAGCTCTTGCGAAAACCACAGCAAAATACCCCCTCACACGTGTCGAAGTGAAATCTATATCTATACACAGTGGTATATACGGTGAAACGCTCGACAATGTGATATTAGGTCAAATACCGAAACGTTTAATCATCGGTTTTGTTGATAATAGAGCATTTAACGGTAATCGTATGCTGAATCCTTTTAATTTTCATCATTACAAAATTAATTTTTTATCTCTGTACGTGGATGGTACACAAATACCTAGCAAACCGTTACAACCCGATTTTACAAAGGAGAAATTATATATGGAGGCCTATCACACTCTTTTTTCTGGAACAGGAATTCATTTTTTAAACGAGGGCAATGCTATTTCTCGTAAGAATTATCCAAACGGTTATTGTCTTTTTGCATTTGATCTTACACCGGACCTTTCAGCAAACGATACTACGCATTGGAATTTAATGAAGCATGGTAATGTTAGAATCGAAGTTCGTTTCGAAGAAGCATTAGAAAATACGATAAATTGTATTATTTATGCCGAATATGACAATATTATGGAGATTGATGCATCAAGACAGGTGATTGTAGACTATGGTGGTTAAGAAAGAGAGAGAGAGAGAGAGAGAATTCGTAGTAGGCTATGCAAATATTCAACGCAGATGAAACTTGATACTAATATAGGCATTATAGGAAAAAGAACTTCGGGAACAAGCATTATAGGAACGGATATTATAGAAACGAAAAGCTTAAACGTTATGAGCATATAACTTCAATCATCAGTCGGCACTAGTTCTTGAGTGTATACACTACACTATTACTACCAGTTATATATATATATATATCTTTCTCGCATTTACAATTATAAATATGAATATCGTTATTGATATACAAGGATTCAAGAATACGGAGGAAGATTTTTTTCCAAAAGAAGTTGCTATTGTCTCCATAAATAACGACCATTGCGCTCATTGGATTATTGCACAACCATACTCCTTTACCGAGCTATCAACCCGTTCAAAATCTCAAAACAATTGGCTCAGTAAAAATTTCCATGGTATTGAATGGTTTGAAGGAGATACACCATACAAAAACTTATGTCGACATTTGAGGACAATTGCACAATTTACGAACCGAATATTCATAAGAGGCCGAGATAAATCAGCTTTTCTCCATCGTATTACAAGTAGAAACATTATAAATTTAGAAGAAGAGGAGAAATGTCCACCATTTCATCAATTACCGCAGTTAAAGCAAACGTGCCTCATCCATAGTATAAAAATCAAGACAAATAATCGGGAATATACATGTGCTTTAAATAATGCATTGCGGATAAGAAAGTGGATTAAAGATTACGCCTTTCTGGATTCTGCATCTTTGTCAACACCGTTGTCGCCTCCATCTCCATCGTTTTCTATGACGTGGTATAACCGCGATAATAGTCATAATACAAAAGAAGAAGAAGAAGAAAATAATTCTCTTGAAAATTCTTGGTGGCTATGAATAGTTTGCAATTACGGGCTGCTTTACAAAACATACCCTGCGATACTATAGGCGTTTATGCTGCGGACGAGATACCTACGTTTTGGAGTAAACCTGCTGCTATTATCGCTAATACTGACGACCATACAAAACCTGGAACACATTGGGTCGCTATGTACGTCGGACGGGACGGCGTCGGACACTATTTCGACAGCTACGGGTTACCACCTATCATCCCACAGCATCTCGCCCGCTATAGAAAAAACTGTAAAACCTTATTTTACAACACTCAACAATTTCAAAGTAATACCTCTGATGTATGTGGACAATTTTGTGTTATGTTTGTGCACTTTATGTGTACTGGTTTTGGGATGCATCAGTTTCGTGATATTTTTTCGAACAATTTATCAAGAAATGACAAAATAGTACGCGATTATTACAATTCATATATGAGGCGTCATTACATTTCTAAAGAAAATCAATTTATAGGCCGTGGGATTTCTAATTCAAATGTTGTATCACGAACACAGAGCTGTTATTCGCGAAAATAAGAATAAATGTTTAACATAGTTTTACATAAGTATATAATTAAATAAAAAACTTGTAACCATGCATTATTATATGTCCAATAAATAAATAAATATATATAAATTTTGAAATTTAATAAAATTGTAATCATTAATATGTCTTCAATAAAATAAGTACATATACATTTATAATTCAACAAAATATTTCTATAACCCCTTCATCACATTTAGCTATTAGTTACAACTATCGTCTCGTATAATAGCAGTACTATGGGGACACATCGACGTTGTAGTAGTAGTAGTAGTAGTAGTAGAGAGAGAGAATTAATATCATCTCGTAAAATTGTAGCACTATAGGGAACCGACAGCGGTACCAGCGTCGTAGTGGTGAGGATAACGTCAGTAGTACGCTGGTCCACTTGCACTCATCAGTGCTAACGTTAGCAAAGAGCCGAGCAGTCTACACCCGGACGAGTTCTACGCATTGTGGCCACAGCTCGTTAAAATATGTCAATCACCCTTTCATTACATTTAGCTATTAGTTACAACTATCGTCTCGTACAATAGCAGCACTATGGGGCTGATGTTAGTAGTAGTAGTAGTAGTAGAGGGATTACTAATATTATATTTAGTAAAATAGCATCATTATGGGGAACCGAGCGTGCCACTGGCGTCATAGTGGTGGGGATAACGTCAGTAGTAGAGGGAGTACTATTACTTCGTAACATAGTACCACTATGGTGACCCGCCTGTACCACTGGCGCCGTAGTGGAGGGGGATGGCGCCAGTGACGTCACAGGCGGGTCCCCATAGTAGTACTATACTATTTATATCAGTTACTTTTCGTGGTTGATATATTATTATTAGATAATCGTTTAAAGTCTTAAAGGTTTAAATTTTTGATATATTATAGACGTATATATTTTAATAGTATATATAATTCTTTAAACATTATTAAAATAAAAATATTTATTATACATTACATACCTCAATAGTGCATTATTTATATTATGTGATATGGTTGGTTTAGGATATCACTTACTTTTCAGAGTACAATTATATCTCAAATATATATAAAAAAATAACGAAAAAGTGAAATACGGCGAAAGAGAGAGGTAGTAGAGGTGGTTGATGGAGAGAGGGGGAGGAGATTCGGTGGGTCGAAGGTGGTGGAGGTGTGAGTGAAAAGTAAAACCGGATGTTTATCATATTAGATAATATTATGCGCGGTGCGATGTTGTGAGGAAAACAGCGAAAGCTAGACGATTCGAAAATCAACCGAAAGTTGCACTGTCCCCCTCACCGCTTCGCGTGCAGTCTAAATGCCCCATTAAAGTCGAATGGTATTGTTGTGCGCGCGGAGCGATGAGGTGAGGGTAACATCGAAAGTTAGACGGAGGCGATTCGAAAATCAGCCAAAAGTTGCATTTTCCCCCTCATCGCTCCGCGTGCAGTCGAAGTGTCCCATGACAGTTGAATGGCATTGTTTTATTCCGTGATGCGATGTGATGAGGGGACAGCGAAAGCTACACATAAACAACGCGTGCAATCGAAATGCTGGTACAGTCGAATGGTATTGTTCTGTGCTCGGAGCGGTGAGGTGAGGCGAACAGCGAAAGCTAGACGAAGGCGATTCGGAAATCAGCTGAAAGTTGCATTTGCCCAACCCTCCCCACCTCATTTCACCGCGTGCAGTCCAAATGCTTCACGATGATCGAATGGCATTGTTCTACGCGCGGAGCGGTGAGGTGAGGGTGATAGCGAAAGCGAGGCGGAGGCATATTAATTAACGCGTCGACTTTGGACAACATATTTTTATTTATTCATTAACGTGATCGTATATCTTCGGTGCATATTATTACATTATCATATTAATTAAACGATTCGTGCTGTTAAAATCACATTTCAAAGCGATAAAATACTAATTGGTTAGATTTCACTCTGTTTTAAATAATTTAAAGTCAAACTACTATATCATATAAAAAACTATTTAAAAAATAAAGTACTAAGTACCAGTTATGTAATTAATTCTTTAAATTTAATTCTGTAAAGGATTAAGAGGAGGTTCTCCTCAAGCGACCCAAAAATACGCCAATTTTCTGTATTTTTTTTCTCAGGGACGGATCCATATTAACGATTGTAACTTTTTGGCACTTATTTGTCATTTATTTAAGTATACAAAATAATTTTTATAGCTCATAATATGGTCAGGAGAATTTTGTACGCCCGCTGCAATAGGACCGCCTAAAAAAAAGGTGACTTGCTGACCGGTAGGATTCCGGCTGAAGGAATCATCTGAAACAAAAAATCCAAAAATTTTCTTAAATTATATGATATTCGTTGGAGCTTGAACTAAGAAAATCGAGAAAAAGTCGAAAATTGACAAAATGGCGGTCATTTGAATTTTAAGTACCGTTTTTCACGTTTTTTTTCGCTCTTCAAAGTGCTATAAAAAATCGAAAAAATATGAAATATCATATGCATTATAGTTCAAGCTCCAGTAAATTTAATATACTTTAAAATAAAAAAAAAAAAATCCGATCGGACCAGTAGTTTTGAAGAAATCGTACCGGCCCTTGAAAAAAAGTGTTTTTCAGAAAACGCGTTTAAAGTTTGGACTAGGTTAATCGCAAAATAATGTACCTGTCGGCTAATCTGCGATTCCTGCACCATACAGCAAGCCTTCCTCCATCTCGTACTGTTCCTCCATCTTGTTGTGCTGATTGCCCCTCTTTTTTTACCAATGCAGCTGCTCTTGCGGCGTCAGACATTCTACCTTCGGCTGCAGCAATACGTTTCTCGTCAGCGTTGCGGACAAAGTTAAAGGCTTCGAGTCCAGAAACACTTAAATGTAGAGGCTCATTATTTTCTTCGGTGTTTTTTTCAATTTCTTCAAGCACTGCTTTTTTTTGATACAGTTCAAAAACGGTTTTCGATGCTACATCCAAGTTATCGATGAAAGTGTAATAAATCTTGTTACTGAATGATGCCGTTATATCTAAGAACGAGCAGAGCATTCTTAAACTTTGCAGCCCTCCTCCTAACATTCGTACGGCAAACGTTAAACGTCGGTTAATTTCATAAAAGCGGTTTACAATGGGACTTGAATCACACGAACGAGAAGAACAGGAACATGTGGCCACTAATTTAAAAACAACACCTGCACCTGTAGTTTTAGTAAATTTTATATCACTTTTGCACTGTTTACACGCTTGTACTGAGAAACGTAAACACATTTACAAAGTGCAGAATAATATAATTAGAAGTAATATCCGTAATCACATCTTCGTAATTTGTCTCTTTCAACTTTTGCGCCGACGTGCTAACGTACTCTTGATCGTGTTTACCAGTAAACCGATTTCCACTGAATCTTCTTTTCACTTTAGGTTTTCCGGTTGTCGTTTTTAAGCCTTTTCTTTTTAAATTCGGCATGTTTAAACGATTAAAAATGTCTCGCGAATATTTTCAACACGATGCACGTGGTCAACTGACGCTACACGTGAAAACCGTTGAAATCCGTGTATAGAGGCATACTTTCTAATATTTCTGAGTTCTAGCGTATCTTCCGACATCTGGTGGCACTTAAGGGGGGAAACCACAGTAGAGCACGAAAAAGTAAGGCTATTTTCGGGAATTTTTTTTGGGTCAATGAAATAATGAATCAAAAATCTGTAAAATGCGCAGTATAATATCATAAACGAACTACAATTAAAAATTTTTTGACGCATTTTTATTACAAAATGACGGCTGTGCAGCACTTGTCCTGTGGCGCCTATTTTGACAGGAGGGCCCATGGGCGGACATCTACAGTCCGTAATTTTTGACCTGGAACAAAAATTTTTTTTTTTTACGTTCTATATATAAATGGCTATGGAACTGCGTAGGATTTTTTCGATATGTTAATTTTTCGCAAAATGGCGCACGTTTTAAGAAAAACTTGCAAATGTAACAAAAAAACGCCTTAAAATTGTTGATAAAAAAAACCATATAATATTTAAAAAAACCCCTATGCAGGTCCATAGAGAAAGGTATTCTGAATATACTGTGAAAATTTCAAACTGATCGGTAAAGATTTATTCGAGTTATTTGTCCGCCCAGACTTTTAAAAAAAAAAAACCACTTTTTAAAAAAAGTGGTTTCGAGAAGAACGCGTTTAAAGTTTTAAGTACTGTAAAATCATATAATATTTTTATATACCTCTAATCGGCGATGCCTGCACCATACAATTGGCCTTCTTCGTCAATTTCCTGTTGACGTTTGGCCTTTCGAATTGACATCTGGTCGATTCGGGCCTGTTTTGCGCCCTCTGTCATGGATCGCTCCGCCTTCTGTATTCGCTTTTCATCTAATTCCATACACAGTTCATAACTTTTCGGGCCGATTTTCATCCCCATGACTTCGATTATGTGTGAAATGGACAGTAACCCGTCATTAAAAACGCACGAAGCGATGTTCACAGCAACATCGATAATTTTTTTGCCTGAATTCAAAGTTTTTGGAGCCAGTGCCCACACTGTCGAATTAAAACTTTCATTACTGTTTTGTGTGAAACCGCCGATGCAGCGAGTGAGAAGATCATCCGCAGTGAGTTGTTCGTAAACTGGCTTAATTGCTTCATAAACTACATCAGACATTGGTGGTTTGTGCGTATAGGTAGCCAAAGTGTTAGAAGATTTCGCCCTTTGCCACGAGCACCACGAATTTTCTCCAGTCGGGCAATTGTCGTGTTGGGGATGGTTATCCGTAGATATTTTGTGAAGTAATGTGGCCCATATAGCGGTCTTCATTTTTTCGACTGATTCGCAATTTCTACGAATAGCTAACCCGAAATATATTGACAGTTCGTCGATCAGTTTGCTTGTCAATTTCCCTTTTCCTCCCAAGCCTTTTGTGCGTTTCTTCAAATTACGGAGGTGGGTGCCCATGCGTTTTTGTACGTGATCTACGCATTCCTTTTTAGTTATCGTCACGTTTTCGTACGGTTCAGCATCTGCGACATCTTTGAAGGTTTTCGAGTCTCCATCGCCTACATAGGGTAAGGTTGCCGATATCGCACCGGCTTCTAAATCGCACTACCTCGTCTAAAAAATCAGTTATTTTATTTACACATTTTCTTACGGATTATTTACAAACTATAAGATATTTCAACGCTGCTGCGTTACATTTGTGACATAAAATGCAGTAGAAGCCTTGTTATTTACGTAAATAAAAAAATCGTGATAGCGTTGCTATTTTTCAACATATTTCATAGCAAAAATGTAAAAAATATAAGTTAAATAATCTAATTTTCTACAATTCATCGTGTTTAAAACACTATTAGAATTAGATTAATTGAATTAAATTTTTTTTAACAATGTTGTTTGTAAATTAAATAAATAAAATTTTACAAAGTGCTACTGTTTCCTCAATCGCACCACAATGTAGTGGCTTAAATCGCACCGCGCATATTGCACATGCACATGTGCACATGTGCTTATATTTCAAAAGAATTTGAGTTTAAATGTAATTTTTCAATACAAAAAGTTTAGTTTTTAATTTATTTTCTCTATCCCCCCTCCATTTCCATCATTAATTACATTTCTTATATTTTTTCACATTTTATTTTTTTTTTATTATGTAAAAGTATATATTGTAAATATATATTATGGGTGCATTTCACTTAACGTCCGCAACGCTCATGAAATTATTTCATTGTTGTTGTTTATCAAACAACCTATGGTGCGATTTAGGCAACGTGTTTCCAAAATCGCACTATTTACAGGTATGTAAAAAATCTTTATTTAAAATATTATAATAATAATAAAAAAATCTGAAAAAATTACATAAGAAAGAGAAAAGCTTACAGTTTATTACGCCGCAAAAAAATTGAGAATATCCTTCTTACTTTCTGAGTTATAAGCCTTTATATGAAAAGTGGTGCGATTTCGGCAACCTTACCCTAACTTACATACTGTACATCATGCAATGCTTCAGAGCGCTGGAACATTTCAATTACAGCATCGACCTCCATTTTCCCAGCTGATCTCTCGTGATTTGCTTTGCAATTTTCCACATGATTTTCTGCCCATTCCTTGTATTCGTCGGTGTGTTCTTTTTTCTTCCAGAATTCGAATGATTTGCAGTATTTTGATTTCACTAAGACATCCGTAACTTTACCAGTGTGCCAACCGATAAGTGAAACGAAACCATACAGAGATGAAAAACCGCGTTTTCGCCATGATCCATCGCCCGACACCGTGATTCCGTTTTTTTCTCCATTCTCGACGGACAGTCTTTTTTCTTCTTTCGCAGCAGGTACCTACACTTACCATAGTTTGGTAATACAGATGAAAATTTCAAACGTATAGTCGAAAGAAACGCATTACCGCGCGAAGTCAATTTTCGTGCAAAAAGCTGATTCGCTTTATATACCACTTTTTTTTTTCCAGCCAAACTTTTTCTGCCGCTTGTGGGATCTTATTCTACACATAATAAGCTATCAAAAAATGCAAAAAAAAATTTTTCTATTTGGCCGTCGATTTTGAGGAGAACCTCCCCTTAAACGTTCTTTACCACTTTCATTTTTAAAAAATTAAGTTATTTAAAACAGATGTTTTAATAAAAATGATAATTTTTATTTTAAATAAGTTTTCAAAGCTTATTTTATGTTTCTTATATTAGCCAACAGTCGGTAATATTTAAAATAATTTTGTAACTACCTAATTTTGTACTCGGACTAGCTCGTCGTTTATGCAGATCGTACAAAAGGTTCGGCAGGAGGAGAATTCGCTTCGGATCGGTATTTCGGAGGTAGCGACTAAAATAATGTGAACGCACAGGTTGAAGACATCGAATATGATTTATTATACAAGAATGAACAGAATGAAATAAGATGAAGTAAAACGAGTGATACAATCGGAAACGCAGCGCGGTATATTACCAACAATAATAAAATGAAATAAAGATGAGATGCGAGTATGATTTATTACAATGAAATAAAATAAAATAAAATAAAATAACGAAAGTGATACACAAAAGACGCAGAACGGTATATTACAATATTTGCGACGTGGTCGCAACGAGGACGCGATTTACCGAAACAAGAGTATATATATATGTATATATCTATGTACAGGATGTATTCCGAATAAGACCGGACGAGCGCGGATATACGATGCCGATACGATGGCCTTCTCTCGTGACGCGGATTGTTGATAGTGTCGGACGCGAGAGGTCCGCAGCTATCGGGCCGTGATGTTTCGGCAGTTCGCGTGCCCGGCGGGGCGGTACTGCTGACGTATGCAGTTTTTCACGCTGTTGCGGATTCGCGATTACTAGCGGCACGGGCCGGGAAAGGCGGCGACTGGTATTCGCGATGGACGCGGGTACACGCCAGCAATAAACTCGTCCCCTTGTTCGCGGTGTCTCGCGTACCGTATTGTCGCGGTCGTAAACGAAAGCAAAGAGCCCGATAATCGACGGTCGGGAACACCCGACGGAGGCAGAGAGCGCCCTACCCCGTTTCGTAAGTCGATTATCGGAAAAGAAACAGATAGTGGACGTGACAGGAAAACAAAGCGGGCGGATAGCGGCGAATCGCGTGCCGATGCCCGCTGGTTGCAACGTCGTCCGGCGGCTGGGAACGCCCGACGGCGGCAGGGTACACCCTACCGCGTGGTTCGGCGGAACGAACGTTGCAGCGGAGACGGCGACGGAATCGGAGGCTATCGGCCAAAACTCAGACGATTTTCCGGCGGCCGGGAACGCCCGGCGGAGGCAGAGTACACCCTACCGCGAGGTTCGTCGGAAATATTCTCGTCTGGAGCAGATTCGGAGCAGCGGAGCGGGATCTAGGAACTGGTACGTGTGATCAGTGCTAGGTGCTGTCGGAATAAGCGCGCGAGCCGGCTTCTGGACGGTATCTTATACTCGAGCCGCCAGTCCCGCTCGCAAAGTTCCGGCCACCCTCGCCATTCTCCGTCGATCGGCTTCTCGCGGGAGAAGTTTTCCGATCGACGGTCCCCGATAGTGGCCGAAATCTCCCGACGAGACCGGCGGTTATGACGGCGGCTGCTGTACCTGCGAATTCCCGACATATAGGCCTATGTGGCATGGCCCTTGTCTAGTGACGATGCTATTTTAGGGGGCATCGTTACACAGTTACAAGTTACTTTTTTGGTAACTTTACTGGTAACTGCGTTACTTTTTTTTTGGTAACTGTAACGGTAACGAGTCACATTTTTTGGGTAACGGTAACGAAATTTACAGTTACTTTTGTCGTTACTTTGCACACGATTGAACACGGTTAGTATGATAACAAAAACAATCAGCTTTATTGGTTTCGCCGAAACGGCTTATATTCTGTTGGAAAAGGAGCAAAAGAAATTGCTTTGCGCCGAGACGGTTGCAGTGTATATGTGCGAGTGTGTGTGTGTGTGTGTGTATGTGCGTGATCGGTATATATGCGAAGCGCAAGCGGCGCGGTGTGTATTTTACAGTGCAGAGCGCGCGCGCGCGCGCGCGCGTGTGTGTGTGTGTGTGTCGGTTGATATGCGAAGCGCAATCGGCGCGGTGTGTGTGTATTACAAGTAGTTTGCGTGTGAGTGCGTGAGTCGCTAGTACGCGAGTGAGCGAGTGAGAACGAGTGAGATGTGTTGCTCGCGGCGATGTTATGACGGGCTAGAAAAACGGACTCGCTATGCTCTTTTTTTTCTCGCGGTGTCGGCTAGCGCGGCTGATCAGCTGTCGATTATCTAATTTTAGAATTGCCGGCGCGGCAGTCTAGTGCCCGTAACGCGCGGTTATGTGTGCTTTATCGCGGGTCGCGTATTCGTACTGACGCGGGCGACGACCAGCGGCCGAGAACGCTCGGCAGAGGTGGAGAACCCTCCACCCCGGGCGAATGCTGGTCAATCGCAGTGCGAATGCAAGAGGCGGTCGGCGCGGGCCAACGGTCGAGTACGCTCGACGGAGGCAGAGTACTCTCTGCCCCGGACGTTGGTCGTTGCGCGCTGCACCAAGACGGCTGCCGAGAACGCTCGGCAGAAACAGAGCACACTCTGCCCCTCGGTTCCTGCCGTTCGGTGCTATGGGACGCCTTTTCGATACCTGCCGAGAACGCTCGGCGGAGCTGGAGAACTCTCCGGCCCGGTTTTCCTGGTGTCGTATTCGGCTCTAGGAGGTCGGATTCGTTATTAGGATCTGGTCGGAACAGGAATCACCTGTTTCTTCGTAACGCGGCATTTTTATATTACCGAAAATGCCGCGTTCGTGGGTTTTCGGATTCGCTCGCGTTTTCCCGTTGTCCGTGCTTCGCGATGCGCGGGACTAAGTCCCAAGAAGTGGAAGTCCGCGGCGATCGATCTATTTCGGTCTCACTCGGCGGTGCTCGGCGTTATGTGGCTGTTACTGCCGCTTGTACCTGCGAATTATGCTTTATTTTCTATCGGGCGCTATGCGTCTTCATCACTGCATTGCGCAGCAATGCAGCGGCGTTCGGCTGGGTGGTGTGTGCCGGAACAATGGGGGGATGCATCGTTACAATGTATATACGTATTTAATATGAAGTATGGGGTACAGCGGAAAGCGGAGGCGATTCGAAAATCGGCCGAAAGTTAAGTACACTTTACGTATGTTCACTTTGTACTGGCAACTTTAATTACTAATCAATTACTTTTCCTGGTAATATATTAACAATTTAACTCGTGATAGTACTACGACAGTTTTAAATATATCGGTCAGCAGTCGGTAGTATTTAAATTTAATAATTTTATTTAATATGTATTTAAATGATGACTGCACGGTTTATCGATGAGCCAGGCGAGGGGGGACGTGCGATTCGCATTCGCCCTTCCACTAGATGTGTTGTTTTGATAACAATCCCCAAGGCTGCTTTCACTAACCGTCTAATATTGAAACGTCAGTTTGCACCTCTCATGCATCGTTCCTGGCATGTATAACCAGCCGGATGCCGCTGCACCGCCTCGCGCCGCAGTGATGAGGGCGCATAGCGCCCGAAAAAGTAACAAAGCATAATTCACAGGATCAAGCAGCAGCGATCGAACCCCGCCGGATCCGTTCGGCTCACATAGACCCCCACCGCTCGATATTCTCACTTGTCGCGAAACATTAAACACGACGAGAAAACGCGAGACCAAACGGAACGAGACGAACGCGGCAATATAAAATGTCGCGCTCGTTAAAAATGAGGACATTCCGCTTCCAGATCCGCTCTTATCCTCTTATCCGGAATCCTACGAAGACTTACTAGAGCCGAAAAAACCGAGCCAGAGAGTACTCTAGTCCGATCGAGCGTTCTCGATAGGCCGCCAAGTAAGCCTCCTATAGAAGACACCGGTAGGCGAAAAAGGGGGGTAGAGAGTGCTCTACCTCTGTCGGGCGTTCCCGACAGCCGACCCGGTGCGTCAAACAACACTCCGTCACTGCACAAACCATTGACCAACATTAGCCCGGGGTTGAGCGTTCTCCACCTCTACCGAGCGTTTTCGGTTGTTGGTCATCGTACATACGATACGCGACGGGTCACGACTTTCTGCATGCGTGCAATATACACGAGCATACGAATACGCAGTTAATGAATTAGAAGCGGAACGAACAGCTGTTGTTAGGCACGCGTCGGCTAAAAATAGTACGAGCAAAAACATAGTCAATATCAGCCGTTCTTTAAACGGCCCGTCTTAGTCGGCACCGCAAAAACCGCAGCACCTGTGCAAGTCGACATACCCAAAGAAGCCGATACACAACACACGCACTCGACTCACGCATAGACTCACTCGCACCGAATGTAAACACCGCCGGTTCACACACTCACACCAACAAATTCACCATACACTCTACAGTTATTTTTGCTGTATTCGTTTTGTTTATATCTGTTTATATCATTTTAATAAAGTCAACTTTTTGTTTAATATCTACATATATATATCTGAGATCTTGCTTGTACTTTCCCTCCGTTCGAACCTCTTTCGAATCCTTGGACAATCCGACGAGCTAGCATCGAGCCGTTCGAAAGTTAGGTCGTTACAAGTTTTATATCAACATATTAATTTTTTTTCGTTAAAGCGATTGCATATTATAAAACAAAATTATTAAATAAATGTAAAACAGTTACTTTTCGTAGTAATTATAAATCAAAATTATTAAATAAATGTAAAACAGTTACTTTTCGTGGTAATATATTATGCGCGGTGCGGTGTTGTGAGAGGGACAGCGAAAGCTAGACGGAGGCGATTCGAAAATCAACCAAATGTTGCATTGTCCCCCTCACCGCTCCGCGGGCAGTCGAAATGTCCCATGACAGTCGAATACACTTTACGTATGTTCACTTTGTATTTTGGCAACTTTAATAATTGATAATCAGTTACTTTTCGTGGTAATATTTCACAATTTAACTCGTGATAGTACTGCGATGGTTTTAAATATATCTGTCAGCAGTCGGGAGTATTTAAAACAATAATTTTATTTAATATGTATTTAAAAGATGACTGCTCGGTTTATCGGTGAGCCGGGTGAGGGAGGAAGGACATGAAACTCGCGCGCATCCGCCTTTCCACATCAAAACAATACCCAAAATTGTTTTCACTAACCGTCCAATATTAACGAATTGATTTTTTTATTACCTTCATTTAAAATAAATTTTTTTAAATAAAGTTTTTTACAATTAAATAAGATAATTTTTCAAAATTTTTCTTTTTAAATATTCGTCGTACCAGTCAGCAGTCGGTTCTTATTTTAATTAATATTTTAAGGTCCGGTTGGTCGAAGATGGAGGTGCGAGTGAAAGGTGATAGGGAATGATAAAAAATTGTAATAACGAGAAAGAGTGAATTACGGCGAAAGAGAGGGTGGTGTTGGGTGGTGGGAAAAGGGGAGGGGCGGGTGGAAGAGGTCCGGTGGGCCGATGATGGTGAAGATGCGAGTGAAAGGTGAGAGAGAATGTTAAAAAGTTGTAATAACGAAAAAGTGAAAAATACGGCGAAAGAAAGGGCCGGCGGGGGTGGGTGGAGGGGAGAGTTGGAGGGGCGAGTGAAGGAGGTCCAGTGGGCCAAAGATGGTGGAGGTGCGAGTGAAAGGTGAGAGAGGATGTTAAAGAGTTGTAACAAAGAAAGATAGTGAAATACGGCGAAAGAGAGTGGCGGTGGGGGTGGGTGGTGAGGAGGAGGGGTGGGTGGAGGAGGTCCGGTGGGTCGAAGATGGTGGAAGTTCGAGTGAAAGATGACAGAGGAAGTTAAATAGTTGTAATAACGAGAAAGTGTGAATTACGGTGAAATAGAGGGGTGGCGGGAGTGGGTAATGGGGGGAGAGGGAGGTGCGAGTGGAGAAGGTTCGTTGGGCCAAAGATGGTGGAGGTGCGAGTGAAAGGTGAGAGAGGATGTTGAAAAGTTTAAATGCCGGTTTGGAAAATTTTGAATGTGGTCAGAGAAGAAGAAGAAGAAGGAGACGTTTCTTAATTTTTCATTAAAATCACCACTTTTTGACCGCTTATATCTCCAGAACGGCTTGACCGATTAAAAATTTTTTTGGCTTAAATTACTCATGGTGATGCCGCCTTTTAGGACATATAACGTTCGATTCAAAATTTTTTTAATTTTAATAGTTATGCACCTCTCAAAAATGGACTTTGGTGGCTCGGGATAAGAGACTCGTAGCGTCTCTCAGTTTTTGAACATGGCCGGAGATGCTACCGCGTCTCGTGATATATTGATACTGTCGTTTTCCTGTCCGCGTCTATTTTTGTCTTATATACGTCCCGCGGTTTTGCCGTCTCGCCAATACATACACGCATACACCTTTGTACTTTACACACACGCACGCACGCATGCACGCACGCACACCTGTATATTGTACACACACAATACACGCAATAAACGTTAGTCTCTCGTCTTAAGTACTTATATTCATTTCTGCATTCTCTCTCCCTGTGCAAACCTCTTTCTGCGACCAATAAAATTCCGACGAGCTGATCCGCGCGGAAGTTAGGTTGGTTCAAGCAAATAAGCGATCGAATAACTCATATGCTCAGTTAAATGATGAAACATATATAATAATTTGTTATTTTGTATTGATTTCAAAGAAAACATTGCACTAAGATATGTAATAAATTTATGGGTGTGTCATACGGTCATAACAGTAATTTTTTATGTAAAATCGTAAATATTAATACAAACTTATGCACAGTTGCAAAGGAAAACATGTAAAGAATAAATTAAAGATCCAACTATTTACGGAAATTTAAATTATCATCTTCATATTTAATTGTAATTAATCAAGTAAAAATTGGTGATAATATAATACTACTGTAGTATTTATGCGTTATGTCTGAATGTTATCAGCGCGCAATTATGAGGGGACTACATACATGGTCCATTATGAAAGTAATGCGCATGATTTTATTGTGACGCGAATATCCATCGCAGCGGGATAAAATTGGTCGGGAAATGTGGTGGGGGGTCTGCCCTTCCAAGGCAGCCGGTCGCCAATTTGCTCCGAGTAGTCTGAGTGGAAAGACGTGCCTCCCCGTGAAGTGTGTTTTTCGACTTTGTAACACGGCACGCTGTCAAGAATTGTTGGATTTGATTCAAAATGAGCCGGACTTTCTTAACTTTGTCGTAACCGGAGACGAATCTTGGATGTTCGAGTACGACCCAGAATTGAAAAGGCAGAGCAGCGAGTGGCACTCAAAATTATCCCCCCGCCCCAAGAAAGCGCGAATGAGCAAGTTTCCCATCAAAACGATGCTCATTGTCTTTTTTGACGTCCGAGGAATCGTCCATTTTGAATTTGTACCGCAGGGAGAAACTGTCAACTGAGCCTTCTACCTGGAGGTGCTCAAGAAATTGAAACGCCGGGTCGCGCGCGTGAGGGCTGACATCAAAGACGCGATCAAGCTCCACCATGACAATGCCCCCAGTCACACGGCCTTCATCGTTGCCAACTACTTGGCCCGGAGCAACACCCCAGTGATCCCCCAGCCCCCTTATAGTCCCGATTTGGCTCCGTGCGACTTTTTTTTGGTTCCCCGTCTGAAGAGAGAGCTGAAAGGAAAGCATTGGGAGTCCGTGGAAAACATCCAAAAGCATGTTACAACGTACCTAAGAGACATTCCCGTCGAGGAGTTTCAGCGTGCCTTCCAGGCGTGGCAGACACGTCTCCGCAAGTGTATTGATGCAGGAGGAGAGTATTTTGAAGAATTTTGAGCATTTGTACCGCTACGATCAATAAATATATTTTTCCCAGAAAATGCGCATTACTTTTATAATGGACCATGTATGTAGTATGTAAAAATTCACGCATAATTATAGTAATCACTTTGATCCAGCTTTGACCGTTATAGGCGGTAATTCTTTCCTCGTTTGTTTGACAATATACGGTCGTTACAAAATTATTTAAAACATAGAAAAATTGTGTTTATATAAATGTTAATGAAAATAATTGTGGGAAAATCGAATCCAGGTATACCAGCTATGATCTCGAAGTATTAGCCGTAATAAAAGCTTTAGAAAAGTTCCGTCACTATCTTTTGGTATTACATTTTAAGGTCCTTACGGATTGTATAACTTTTAAACAAACGATGAATAAAACTAAGTTGTCAGCTAAGATTGCAAGATGGGTCTTGTTGATTGAGGAATTCGACGTGACCGTAGAGTCAGCACTAGAATGAGACATGTTGATTCTCTTAGCCGTTATCCAGTTGTGGCGATCAGTAGCGAGGATAGTATTTTAATTATAATTAAGAATACACAGAGAAATAATCCGGAATTACGAGCTATTATCGAAGTTCTGAAAGAAAAACCTTACGATGATTTTATCTTACATAAATACGTGTTGTACAAATATAAAGACGGTGGGGAATTACTTGTGATACCCCGATATATGCAAAATGAGGTAATCCTAATGGCTCATGGCAAAGGTCATTTTTCAATCAAACACGCAGAAGAAGCTATTAAACAAGAATTTTACATACCAATGCTCACGACTGTTGTGCCGCTACTTGCGACACAGGGTACGGGTTCCACCAAGGATGCGGGAGCAGTCAATAATTATTAGAACACTTTTATTTTGTAACTTTTAATAACAATAAACTTTATTATATTTCCACTTATTCACAAAGTAATTATTTCACATGTATCACTTACACTACGCGTGTCGCGATATAACTTTAAGATCGTATTCGAGCAGAGTGACGCGCTACACTTTGATAAAATTACTAACTCTACTCTGCTTCGGTCTTCTCATATTTATTTGAATTATTGAGGTCTGCGACCTTCATATTCGCGCTTCTCGTCAGCGTTCCGCTAATCGGTCGAGGGCGTGATCGCGTAATCGCGTCGCGCTCGCGGTTTTAATATTATATTAAACTTATTATTAAACTTATTTCGCCGCGCGTTCCGGTAATCGGTCGAGGGCGTGATCGCGCAATCGAGTTGCGTTCGCGATTCATTTATATTATTAATTTATATTATTCTTATTTCTCGTCTTCGTTATTTCTCAGTTATGGCGCAATTGTCACTTGTGCAATTTAGCACTCGTGACACGACGAAAGTTGAAAATGTAATAACGAACTGCGTACCTTGTATCTTAGGCAATAAGAAAGCTAAGAATCAAATACTTAGAATACAAGATGAAAATCGGAGAACTTGTAACTTAAGAAGACGCGAACCGTGGTCTACTGTATTGTAACCATTCGAGACAAATGTTTATTCAGGACTGCCGAGTTGTGGGAAGATCGCATTATCACCGTTTATGTTTAATTTCAGTTTAGATGTTGATTTCGTTTTTGTAATGCGCGCTCTCCAGATAGGGATTTTTCCTGATTTTCTCATGACCCGTCCCACGCTGCGGCGTGACGATAGAATGATTGGCGAGTACGCCTTCTGCACTTTCTTTGCAGAAGTTAATCTTATTGTGACACTCGTATGGGATGTACGCGATTCTTTAACCTTGTAGTTTTGATAAAGTTAGTTGATTAAGAACAAAGCATTGTTTGTCAACGGTTATTGATCGTGATTTACAATCATCCCTACATAATTATATTGCTTCTGTGCCTAATTTATTGTTCTATTAATAAATTATTTTTTGAAGATTTATATCGTTTTAGTTATACATTGCCATATATAAATAAAAAATAAGATATTTTAAGTAAATTTTTTAATTAAACTCCAATAAATGTTAAATAATAAAATTATAATATTAAAATTATAATTTTTCACTTAACAATGTAATTGTGTATGTACAATATCACATTAATACAATCAACTATTATGTCAAAGACTAATAAGAGTCAAATAATTAATATGCATAAATTTTTCAAAAAATTAGCTACATTTTAATTATATACTAATTAAAATTTACAATAAACGCGCGCATTACGTGTTTCGACTGTAGGGGAGACCGGGTCTCGTTGGCATAAGAGGTAAGTTGGCAATGCGTTCAGTTTATGTACTTATGGCAAAAGAAACAATGGAAAAATTACTACAAAATATGTCTTTTATAACATAGGTATTTATCCTTAAGTTTCATTTAAATCAAACAAGTATTGTAATAAAAAAAGAGAAAAATGTAATTCAAGGAGCACGAAGTAGATTTTCGAGCTTTTCAATATTTCGTATTAATACTTCTCAGCTTGAGAAAAGTGACGTATTATCAGTTAAAAGAAAAGTTTTTGTTAGTATATACGACATGCTATTTTGAGTGATGATAGTAATTTGTTGTAATAAAACCATTAAAAATCAAATGAATGTAGAGATGGGGTACGTTGATTCATATATTTAATGCAACTTATGCAAGGTTGTGACCGGACAGCTGGTCCGGATGGTTCCTCGTCGTCCTGTCCGACGTATGTATCAACGGTCGCCACGCCTTTTCACCACCAAAGGCGAAGGTTCTTCTGGATTTTGCTCGTTCGCGTTGGAAATCTCCGTTTATCATTGACCTGTCGGCATGACTCGCCGCTATCACTGTCCATGGGTTCAGGATCGAGAGAAATAAATTGCACACTTGATTTAAGCTTTAGCTTTATGCACAACAAAACATGTTTATTCAACAGAAATCACACACGACATGATCGTTAGCTACCAATCAACTACAAGGCTTAAACTGTCTATAACAATTGTAAAACACATAACTCTAATATTAATATCTCCGCGATCGCGTCCGAATCCGTGCCGCGTTACATTTCCCTACGTACTATAGTCACGGATTTTCTTTCGTGGCGCACCTCGCTCTTCCAACTAATCGAACACTTTTCTCAATCTATTATCAATCATTATTACGCTGTCGCTAATACAAGTTTATCATCCCGGATTGCACTATGGCATTATTTCACAATCGTTTCCGCAATACAAATTTAACATCCCGGCTTGCACTGAGGCATTATTATACAATCGTTTCCGTCGGCTCGGTTTATACATTTCTCAAATATTCTATCATTTCTTAGGTACGCGCGGTAAAATCGTCCGCTTGTGCTCGTTATCACGTCTGAGCTCCCACTGCTTATCATCTCCTTCGCGACTCGCGCTCTCACCGCGCGGTTTCCTTCTCGCGCACGCGCCGCTCGCGCTTCTCCCCTCCATTCGCACTACCAACTTCTATCTGGGCATTTTCCATGCAACGGCTATCCTCGTGAATCACCGTGCTCGCACTATACTTGCACTCCACTCACGCAACTTTCGCGATTCATTCGGCATGCGTGCGTGTGTATGTTTTTCTTTTGTATTCATCATCAACATTATCGTTTTCTCCACCTATGTGGTCGAATGCGTTGTTTCTAATGATTATTCGTCGTTCGTGCTTGCGACTTATGCTCGCAACTGGCTCTGGCTGGCTTTCGACGGGAGTCTGCAGCCTCGCGTCTACTCGCTGCACATCGCCTCTCACGTTCCTTCACCCGCGATCCTTCGCACGCACACACACTCGTACGTGTCCGTCATTTCTCTTATAATACACAACTCGCGCTCGCGATTACAAATTCGCTCCGATACCTCGGTATCTTGACACATTATCCCTCCGTTTCACGGATCATTTTTACTCGCTCTCGCCTCATGCATGGATCCGCATCGTCGGACACTTCCGGTTTGACCGTTACAACAAATTCGATCCGATAGATCGTTTTTACTGCCTACTACCTATCCGTTTCACGGATCACTCTTCGTCTATATTCCCGCTAATGCGGATTCAACTTATCGTATTCGCTCAGTCTCGCGCGTACAAACTTTTCGATCGGATGGATCGCTGTCGTTTCACCTTGTCTTTTACTTCAACGGATCACATTCTCCCCGTCGCATTTCATTCCCTAATACAAAATGGTGGACGACCTCGTCCCCTTACATTTTTTCACATCTGATCCGCTAGCTACGCCTCGCTGCGCATCCCGCTATCTTCTCACGGATCGTTTATCCCCTAAGTCGCTTCGCGCGCTATCTCATAGCGGCGGACACCCTTGTCCGTCCGTGGATCCCTTTACCTGTGCGTTAACTCTGCGCTTACGCGCGTACCCCGTAATCTACACGGCTCACGATTCGTGAACACTCGCTATACTTTCGAATCCGATATGACGGTCTCGACCGTCCCCGTCCGTTCCCTGTACGCGTCTCCCTCAACGCGTTTCGTTACCTCTCGGCACGATTATCTACGGATCGGAACCCTCTCGTTCGGATGCCATCGTGCTTCCCGTCGCGTTCATCGTCGTACCCTTCTATCTCTCGCGCCGCCCGTCCGTGCGCGTATCTCTCCGCTTGTCGTTCACTCGCACTCGCAATTCTTTCAATTTCTCGCTTAACTCATCTACTTGACGTCTAGCTACGTCTACGCGTATCTCTAATCCTCACTTCCACTTTCTACCTATACGTGTATTGATTCCCTTCATCTGATCTTTTCCGACAGCACTCTACGCTTATGTCAACTACATTTACCCCCTACTTCGATAACATTGGACGGTACCTTTTGCGGTTGCTCGTTCTATCTTCGCAAAGCTAACAACATCATCTGTCTTTGCGTCGATACATCTTTAATCATTCGCTTGACGCGTATACTCTGAAACACAATTAAACTTCCCGGTCCGTGATCGGTGGATTCGCAAACTAAACATTAACAATAACCGAAAATCCATTGCGTCACCGTGTCCGGCTTCCTTCATCGTTAGATCAACGTCATCCTTTCGACGTTTAGCCAGCCCGGCTCGAAACGTTAACTAAACTTAAACTGATTAACATCAAAGAAAAACCAAATTGCTCAAAATTATACGAACTAATTCGAATCCTGCGCATCACCGCCTCATCGTCCAACGTTCCTCTCTCGCACTCTCTCTCTCTCTCTCACGCATCGCGTATTCGCGTGTCGCGAGATGCGGCCCGTGGCTGGCTCGCCAGCGACGGTCGCAAGGTCAGCATAGGTTAACATGATGTGTTTATCGTTTGCACGTGAAAGTCGTGAGACATCGGTGTTCTTAAGTGCGTACTTATGTTAATAATTGACCAATTCCGATCGGAATCCATTCCGATTTATTCCATAACCTATTACTTCTCTTAAGAGGTTATGTCTTGATATATGTATACTCTAGGCAACTTGTCTCATGATATCTATCAACTTACCCTATTATCGGGACAAGTTGGCTGTAATGCAGCGTGTTCGTATTACACTTACTACAAAGAAACTGTACATTATACAGAATCGTTTCTAGTATCAAAATGTAGAGAAAGGTTCTTTCTATCATATTAGCATAGTTTAATCATAATAATCAGTTATTTAAAGGATTTAATGCTGAAATTGTGAAAGCTGTGCCAACGAGACCCGGTCTCCCCTATGATTCAGACTGTTTTTATTATTTTCTTTTTTCCATCAGAGCATGGAAAAATATAGTATCTGGTAAAATATAGTATCAACTGATCGGTCAATTGTTGGTCCTTCTACATGTTTTTATCAAGTCCAAAGTGTCCATCATAATCAATTTTATTATATGGTTATTACGATTTTGAAATATAATAAGATCAATTTAGTTTAAAATATTTGCGGAATTGTACGAGCATTCGAAGAGGGCTGAATCATACAGCCGAAACATGTAATGTGCGCGTTTATTGTAAATTTAAATAAGTATATGTATAATTAAAATGTAGCTCATTTTTTGAAAAATTTTTGCATATTAATTATTTGACTATTATTAGTCCTTTACATAATTGTTAGTTTTATGGTAAGAGTCCTTGTATTCAAATTAATGACAATAATACATTCATATTATGCGTCCATGTGATATTCTTTTACAAGTAGAATTTTATATAATACTTGTATTATGTTAATGCTAGATATTCATTAAAATTATCAAATCAAAAAAGACAATTTTCTATTTTCCACAATTTAATGAGGTTTTATATGAGAAATTTTGCGGAAATCTCATTAGAGTTTCTATTAAACTTCTCAATTACAAGTTCAATCGAGTTCTCAATTATGATCTCAACAGACGTCTTTCAGTAGGGTGGGGAAATTCTAATCACAAGATGGATACTTTAATTTTTGCGTACCGCTTAGCATGTTGTTGGGCTTTTTTGAGAATTACAAACAAGTTATAATTAATGAATAATTAATATAAAATAGGGCTACGAGCCAAATATTAGTTAAAATATAAAGGTCTTAGTAATAAACAGTCATTAATTAAAAATAAATATAAAATTTAATAAAATTTAAAAACAAACGTTTCGACCTTAATTAGGTCATTCGCAATGTTAAGAACCAACTAACGTTAACAATGTACAATGATATTATAAAAATTAAAACGAATACATAATAAAATACGAAAAAACATGTATAAAAATTCTGTGATATGGGTATTTTCAATCTCACTCGCTATTGAAGACATAATTATATCGGCGCAAAATGTCGAGAGTCCATCAACAAAGCAAGACATCAAATAATGTAAATTGTGACTCCACATTTCTAAATAAAATAGTAAAAAAACAATGTCAGTAATAGATAAAAATAATAAAAAAAGAAGAAATATAAAGAAAATGTCACGAGTGCTAAATTGCACAAGTGACAATTGCGCCATAACCAAGAAATAATATATTAAGGATAATATAAATTAATAATACGAATCGCGAACGCAACTCGATTGCGCGATCACGCCCTCGACCGATTACCGGAACGCGCGGCGAAATAAGTTTATTATAATATTAAAACCGCGAGCGCGACGCGATTACGCGATCACGCCCTCGACCGATTATCGGAACGCTGACGAGAAGCGCCGAATTAGAAGGTCGCAGACCTCAATAAATATGAGAAGACCGAAGCAGAGTGGAGTCAGTAATTTTAAAAACAATGCGAATAGAGACCCATTTTAAGATGTTGATAATAAACAATTTAAAATCAGAATAACCGAACATCTCAAGTACAAAGGAAGTACAAATGGAAATAAGGGGAAAATTAGGAAGGGGTAAAAGTGTAATAAAGTGGGAATAAAAGTGAAAAAGATAAGGAAATTTACGAAGGAGAAAGAGAGTTTATTATCTGAGAATAAGATTCTGGTAAAGCCTCTGTATCATTTTGTTTATTAAGACCCTGTTTAATATATGACCTTTTGCCTTTTGATGTGAATCATTTCAGACACCAATCTCTTATTGTAAGACGATTCAATGTCTAAAATTTGGACATCATCCCATTTAAAATTGTGGTCAAAGTTAATACGATGGTCAGTAATAACAGAAGGATAATAATTATAAGGATTATAATTAATGCTCGTCACGAATTAATTTTGATACGAGCGCGCAACGACAACAACTACCTTGTGGGAGATTCGACGTCAGAACCGATAATCGAATTATTCAAAATGCAGTGGCAAATGCCTCACGTTACGTTGAACGAAGTCAATAAACTATCCATGCTGCGTACTTTAGAAAGGGGGCGATATCTGAGTATGAGATTCCGTTCGTGGGATTTGTATGAGTATCATCTATTGCCGAGCACAACGAAGTATTTTTGGGCTATCAAGACTGCAACTTAGCTAGAAAAATATTAACTTCTATATTGGACTCTCGATAAACAAACAATCTAATATATTACAAAACAGGCAAGTGAGAGTAAATTTAAAATCTACGCGGTTGTCAATGCGTTAAAATATAAATATATTAAAAATTTCTTTCAAAAGATAACAAAAATTACAAAATTACAAAATTCAATTGAATCATACGTTTCGACTGCATTCCAGTCATCTTCAGTGAAATTAAATTACAAAAAATATATAACTATGCCAAACCAACTCCATGTTAATAACGCAAAAAAGGCGAGTCAAGCTAACGTAAATCCACGCAATCCACGATACACACTCGTCAGATTAAAAGACTCCATCATTCACGATCAAACGGCATCCTTCCCAGTTAACCCTTCCAATGACGGTTGGAATTGTAACAGCACTTGTCAAAATCCAACGTTTGACAAATATTATCTGAATTGAAAATAAGAAATTACAAATAAAGCGCTGTATATGATAAAAGAAAGAGATAACTCACTTAGCTAGAAAAACCACGATACGTCATCTGTGCTCTGCAGACTGATACAAAAAATATCATGAAAACACGTAAAACTTTCTTCGACCATTGTAAATTGACTAATATAAAATTTTATCTAAACTTGTTGAATTTTATCCGTACAATGATCTGAATCTAGACTTTGGCAAACATAGAGTCGCTGTTTTATGTGATATATTTCTAAGTTTCCGTACATCTTACTATCAAATCGCCCACGAAGGACGTGAAACGTTATTCAAGTTAAACCACTAAAGGAATGATAATACTTTTGCAGTCATTGACTGCTCGCGACAAAACGAGTCCGTCAAGAGTGGCACAGTGGATGTGCGATTAGAATTTGAATTCAAAGAAAATATACTCGCGAATAATACAGCCTATTGTCTTATTCAGTGCTGTGCATAGATGATTTTAAAATTAGCTAGATAAAGATAAAAAAAAGATGTTACGTCCAGAGGACTCCACTATTCTTTTCTTTCGTGGAATGCTAGATATATAATAAGCATTAATGAAAATAAGGAGTACGAAGAAACTTAAATAAATAATATCTTTTCTTCCTGCTTCTCACTTCTAATTTAAAGATAAATGGGTGAGCGTTGACCAATGACGATTAAATGATTAAAGGAAAATTTTTCTTAACCGATAAATTCAGTTGATAGACGGTTGGTCGCGTCGCGAGGTCAGAAGGTCGACACATAAATCTTATAGGAAATTTATAGGTGTCAGCGTTCAATGCTGCACGTGCGGTTCCGGTACTAGATAAGACCAATGAAATTTCGACACGAATCCATTTGACCTAAATTTTTCCTAATTCCTGGAAGGCATCAGTTCAAAGATCAAACTCCACAGTCCAATTGTCACAAACAAAGAAGGGCATATCGCCCTCCATAAATACAAGCCCTCCACGATGCCCACTTGCAGTTCGCAATTCAATTCAAAGCCATAAGTTCGGCAGTTCGATTCAGAGCCATAAGCTGAACAGTTACTTTTGTTCCGGTCACTTCAAAACTCAATCTCTTCGGAGTTGTCGCGATTGGGGGAGTGAAAACCATCAGCCAGCCCAAGCCACCTACGAACTGTGTCCACCTGGCTTCCAATCTCTGAAGGAACTCCACTGCCAATCTAAAGGTGAAAAATTAAATCTTTTCTAATTCTATTTTTTTTTTATTTATTTGTTCTCCCGACCTCTTTCATCTACAGTATATCTCTCTCTCTCTTCCTTTCTTTTTCATTCACGATTTACTCTTTCTTCCTTCGAATTGCTTAGCCGACTGACGCCTCAAGCAATTCACTCTTTATTCTTTACTTTCAGAATTGCTTAGCCGACCGACGCCTCAAGCAATTCACTCTTTCTCTTCATGAATTATTCATTTCTTCTTTTTCCCGAATTATTTAGGTATTATAACACCTTAAGTAGTTCTCTTCTTCTACTCTCACTCACTCACTCACTCGCTCGCTCGCTCACTCACTCCTCTTGAATCTTTCTTTTCCTGCCTAAATTTCCTTAACGAGAGAAATGGATATGAATAGATGGTATGGCGAAATAAGCATCGCGCGGGACGGAGGAAGCGGGCGAGGATTGAAAGATTAAGGGCAAATAACTTCCCCATAATAACACAAGTTCCGACCAGAACAAGTATAACGAAGGGAGCCTGTCGTCAAACGCAAGATTTAACCAAAATACACACATTCAGAGACCAGTCCTCTCACTCTATCCCAGTAATTGATTTAACTCTCAATGATTCTCCCGAACTATTCGATCCCATAATAGAATACTCTCCTTTCGAGTCTCCAATTGCTCCGAAAGATCAAGCAACCTTCGGAGAAATTTATGAATCTCTCATTCACCGATTAGAATCTTCTACACCCGCTCCCTTGACTGATAACACCACCAGCACAATACCTGTCGTTGATTTGACAGATTATGAGAGACTTCCTTCTCCAATCCCTATATCCTACTCAACCCTTACCGTTGAGGAACACAGAATACTCAATGAGATTTTCCAATCCACAGAAGAAACGTTCATTACCCAAATTACACAAACACTTACATATACTTCATCGTCCGACTTCTATCAATTTGATTAGTTTATGATAATATTAAGTAAAATTATGTATAAGGGACTCTTGTTAATGAATAAATTTAAAAATAAATAAAGGGTATAAGAGTCAAAAATTAAAACTAATCTTATGTCAACTTTTAAAAAAATTTAAAAAAAAATGGTAATATTAAGCATGTAATTCAAAATGTCAAATAGTTATAAATAGTTATATTAAGATAAAGTATAAATATTAAATATATATATATATATATCAATCATAAAAAGTATTCAAATTGTGAACATGTTAAATATTATAGTATCTTCCTGAGTCTTGTTTGAGATATAAAAACAATAAATCCTTTTTGTTATTTAACTATTTAAAATCGCTGTAGTTTATTAAAAAACCCTTCGACTCATTTCTCATCCCACGAGGTCGCACGTTCCGATCCCTGGTCAAAAGGATTAAGTTCTTGACCTAAAAAGGGGACCGACAGAGACACAGTCGCAGACCGGGTAATCTCGTCGCACGCTGACATTGACCCATATCTGTGACCTAATGCGTCTCTGACTTGTGGTACGCGTCTTAAACCGATAGCCACAAGAGCGGTGTCAGTTGCGTCCTCCCATGCCCCCTCCTCAACTCCTAAATCTTCCTATGAAATAAAAGAATCCTGGGGCTTGGACGTAACAAAGATAAGATAAAAATTTGGAAATTTATCTTAGATAAGATAAAGATAATTACATTTAAATTAATCTAGATAATACAGATAAATATTTCTGATAATTTATCTGAAAAATTCCAGATAATTTTTTTACATTTTAGACTATTTATTTGTTTTTAAATTAAGAATCAGTTTTTTCCCAAAATAATTAAAAAGTATTAAATACGTTTAACAATTTTTAATAACTTGTTTGTCTCTTACAATGTTTCTTACAATTTTCAAAAAAATAATAAAGAATCACATCAAAATTCTATTCAGTTCTTTTCCTCTATGTATATTAGTTGCATGAAAGCAAGCATGTCTCATAATCGTTGCAGTTATAAATTATACGTTGTATTATGAATAATAGTATCTTATAATATTAATAGCAACATTCTTTTAAACATAGTAAAAGACACAGGTCAAAAACTTTTAACGATTTCGGAGTAGTGTCGTCCATGAATCGAGCATCGCGCGTTACGACAAAATATCAACGAAGTGAGAAGTAGGAACAGTGGAGCGTGAATACCGACATATTTCGATTTCAAGCAAAAAAAAAAACAGCGACCTTGGGCAGCTCTGGGTTAACCAATCGATGATTGGTCGACCCAGAGTCGAGCGTTCTAGTGCATGAATAAAAAGATCATTTGAGAGTAACGTGAATGATTATACATATATGCTATTAGATGCACTCACTCTCTTTCTGAGGCTGAAAATTTTTCCGCAAACATAAACTACACAGAGGAAAATATTTTAATATTTTCACATGTTTAGAAACGTAAAATATAAATTAAAGTATCTAAACATCATTTTAGATAAAGATGATACTTTTTTTTCATTTAAAATGCAGATAAAGATAATTAATATTTTTATTATCTAGATAAAGATAAGATGGCATCAAAATTGATCATCTAGATAATTTTATCCAGATAAAATTTTCTCAAACACTGGTCTTATTATACACGACCGAATACAGTCCATTGTTCAACGTAGTACGCAAGATAACGTAAAATTACAACGTTGCTAAAAGAAAATCCCCTCCTTCAATGCAAGAGATAAAAATCAAGAGTTTTTTTTGTGATTGAGCACAGTCTCGAAAAGTCATTCACCATGACTATACCAACGTTTGTCGATCTGCAATTTATCGTTGGAAAGAAATTTATCGCGAAAGAAGTGGCGATGTTGAGAAAAGGAGCCATTCCCTCTCATTACATTTTTACAGGTCCCATGCCATAGAATTTCTTGACAAAGTACAAAAAGTATTTCGCTTTTTGGCTGAGTGCTTATCACCATGAATTGCAATGAGTCCATCGGATATTTCCGTACAGCATGGCGAAACGTCTAATTATAATGGCTGTAATTGATGCAGAAGGGAATAAGGCCCTCGTTAAAGGACGTGAAAAACACAAATGGTTGGCTGATATCTCGATAGCGACGGTTTAACCATTGAAACCCTGGATGTCGATTACGAAGATATAGATTTTTTACATAGCTTAGATGTTACTAATACTATGCGATGTATAAAACATATTAAGAATTGTGCAATACAAAATGTATTTAAAATATACAATTGGTGGTCGCAACGCCAAAAGAAATTGTATCAAATTTAAAAAAATAAAAATATGAAATTTTTTTAAATATGTAATATGTATAATATGTTTTAATTTCTTTCCCCTTTCCTTTCCTTGTAGTTGAGAATTAGCACATTCTAACGTGTTTGAACAGGTTTGAACATGTTTCGACAAGTTTCAACTTTTCCGAAGGGACGACTTTATCGCAGTCGTAAAGATAAACTCTATTGTTATTATTGGCGTCGATCCTCATAGACGTAAAAAAAAAGAAAAACACACTGAAAAACTGATATGTTTATAAGAGATATGTAAAATTCCAAATTGAGTACACTGCCTAAAGTACATTTTTGAGACTTCTCTATAATTAAGTATCATTTTATAATATAATAGCAGTAGTAGTACGATTTAACTAGATGAAAAGGAAGCACGCTTGACCATTCTTTAATTACATTAATAAAAATATTGTCATAATTGCTCATTCACATCATTAAAAATCATAAATTATGTATTTATTTAATAAAATCGCGTGCGAGAAGACAACGTGAGCGGAACGAGAGGAAGAGAATAAACAACAGGATAAATATAGAACTGCAATGGGTGGATTAGAGAAAACGCAATGTGTGGAAGAAGGTGCATCAGGTTGAAGAAAAAACACAACGGGAGGAAGAGAGAAAGCGCAACGGGTTAGAAAGAGAGCGCGCAACAGGAAGAAGAGAGAGCGCGAATGATATGAGACTGTAATGGGTGGGACTGAGAGAACGCAATGGGTGTGACAGAGAGAAAGCAATGGACGGAAGAGAGCATCGGGTAGGAGAAAGAAGGAACAAAATCTCCCTTACCGCAGACCCCTCTTCTGAGACGTATTACTCCCTCCATTTCTCTTCGGACCCAGCGCGACACTAACGCTGCCTAGTGGCGGCGTGCCCTCTATAGATTTCAATCCTCCTTGCTATTCTACTTCCTTTTCAATTAGTTATTCAGTCAGACGATTCATAAAATAAAAACCATGAAAAGATTCTCAACTAGAAAAATTCAACTAGAAAAATTCAAACTTCGGTAACCTTTTCATCAATGCAGTGTTTTAAACATTTTAGTAACTTTTACTTAATTTTATTCCATTTTTTAATCTCAAATTATTACTTAACACAGACCTGCGATATACAATACTTGTTTTCCCGCTACATTTCCTGCAACCTTCTAGAGGTTTATTAGGAGTCACCTGTCTCACGTTAAAAAGTTATTAAAAATGAAATAGGGAATTCAACTCCTATGACGCTGACCGTGATATATATCGTCAAAGTAATGACTCATAGGCTGCTTTCCTTTTAGGAGACACAGTCGACACACTTGACACAAATCGACACACATCGTTTTCCATTTACAATTTTGTTCAAACTCAATCGACACACTTCGCCTCTGCTCGGGAGGAGAGTCAGAGTGTGTTTCGAGTCTGTTCAAGTGTGATTTTGATGAATTAAGTGATATTAGAACGCACTTGCAAACCTTCATCATGGTTAATATCTCTGAAGACACATGGTAGTGTCTCACAGTGTCTCGTATTATCGACGAACGTTGATAAAAAATTACAATGGCAAGTATTATACACTTTTAGTATAATTAATATTAAGAATAAATAAGAAAATAACTTTATTAAGATTTTTTAACTTTTGTTATATTAATAATTTATTGAGGTTAACTTTTCTTATTAATAGGATTTCGATTCTAATTTCATTTGTGCTACTTGTGACGGTATTTTTATTGATGCAGAGGTGTTTAGTAATCATAAGTGTGAGCCACTTAACAAGATTGGAAAAGATGAACGTAAGTATACTCTGTGACCTTAATCTTGAATTTTTTAGAGTAAAGTTTTATTTTTTAAGAATGACTCTCTAATCCCTCTTTAGAAAATTCAACAACTCAAAAAACAGCAAATTTTATTTTGTTAAAAAATAAAGTAGTAATGTTTATTTAACAAAGTAATGTAAGTAATGTTTATAGTAATAATTTTTTATGTTATAGTAATGTTTACTTTTTTTTTAATAGTAATGTTTATTTTTTAAACAATAAGTCAAATTCAATAAGTCAAATCAAAAAGATAAACAGTGTTAAAAAAAGAAAACATACTATATAACACTGTGATCACTGAAATTGTTTGAATAACACTGTTGACTACGATATATTTTCGAAAGATAGTCACAGTTATTATTTTGCATCTTTAGAATTAATTGATCTTTATAGATAATATTTTCATAAATAATTATAAATATAATAAGTATCATAAATTGATAGTGATAAGGTATATATTCAGATTATATACGTCATGTAATATATGTATTGTAGCATTCCAGTGGAACCATAATGCTATATTAGGTCTATTAACTGCATATAATACTATACAACCTGATAAAGAAAATGTTAGAAAACACAAACACTTCTGGCAGAATGTTGCGAAAGATTTACAAAAATTAGGATATAAGGTATGTATAATTACTTTTTATAAATCTGAAATCCTCGATACGGTATAAAATTTAACTAATGAATAATATTTTAGGTGACTGCTGATCAGACCAGATGGAAATTTAATGCACTGTTAAAGAAATATAAAGAATGTGTCGACAACAACGCTAAATCAGGAAGAAGTCCAATGACATTCACTTATTTTGATGAAATGCAAGAAATGTTTGGACATCGGAAAAATATTAATTGCAACCACATAATCGGTTCTTCATTTTTTGGAAGCAAAAGACAATCATCTTTATTCGTCGAATCTGATAAGCAAATATCAACAGCAACAAAAAGAAAACAAGCGGTATCATCTACATCTGGATCATTTATCAAAACTTTCAAGAATTGAATGTCAGCAAGAGGTATTAAATGTGGCAATATCTTCTGCAACATCTTTTGAAACATCAGCTTCTGAAACATCAGCTTGTGAAACATTATCTTCTGAAACACCATTGTCTGTAATATCACCTAAAGAAAGAAAAAAAAGTCGACCTGGATCTGCAACATATGTTGCCAAGACTAAACTGGAACTAGAAAAGCAGTGGTTGGAACATCTAAAAGTATTAGCTATAAAAAATCAGAAGGAAGATGAAAAACTAAAGAAAATAGATGAGAGATTACAATTAAAAGAAAAACAGTTATTATGGAAAGAAGCGGTAGTAAAGCGAAAGATGGAAAAAAAAGAAGAGAGACACAGAGAACGAATGAGAATTGAAAATGAAAAATGCCAATTACTGAAACAATTAATAGAATCAAAACATCTATCTATGAATGATATGCTCTCATTTAAAAAATAAGAAGAGTACTGTTTATTATAATTATTTTTTTTATTATTTTAATTAAAAGTTACATAAAGTTTAATAGAACGCAATATATTTGTAATTTAAAACTCTTCAAACACAGATTTCTTTTTATTTTAGTATTTAAAAGTCATTACTTATTGGAAAGTTTATGAGTTTATACGAGATTCTAAAAGAGTTCCTATACACTAAGTTGAATTTAAAGAAATATATATTTGTTTTAGATGAAAACAATTTCCAAAGATATTTTAGTTATATTATTAAAAGTTACATGTTGTTAATAAATGTATAAGAGTTTTCAGAACGATCTCATTTCAATAAGAATTATTAATTTAATCAATATAATTTTGTTTTGTCAAAAATCATTATATAGTAAAATCGTTATAAAGTACAATCTCTTATGTATTATATAATACATGTGATATGATATATAGATGTGATATTATATATAGATATTTACTGTGGAAATATTTCATAAAATAAACTTGAACTTCGGTCATTATTGGTTCCTTCATTTCCATTTTCAATTACATTTATATTATTATCTAAACCGCTATCTTCATCATATAAATCCATGCCGTCATCAAAAGCAGCAATGCATATATTATGTAAAATACAGTACGCAACAACTACTTCAATTATAAATTGAATATCTTGATACTCATTAAAAAATTTTAAGCGTCGAAAGCGTCCTTTCAATACGCCAAAAGCCTTTTCTATTGCCATACGTGTAGATGAATGAACAAAATTAAACTCAATTTGCTGTGCTGTAAGTTGACCATTATTTCTAAATGGTGGTACTAACCAAGACAAGGATGGATATGCAGAATCACCTAATATAAACGTTCTGTGTTTGGAAATATTGCATTTTTATTATTTTGTGATTCCCAATGAAGACTTGATCGCCGTAATACCCTGGCATCGTGGAGTGATCCAGGTTCACCACAATAAATATTTGTAAATCGCATATCAGCTGTAACAACTGCTTGTAATATTATCGAGTAATTTTTTTTTCGATCACAATAATCAGCAGCATTTTCTTGTGGCTGTAGAATGGTAATATGCGAGCAATCAATCGCCCCAATACAATTTCGAATTTCTCTTTTATTTTGAAAGCCTTGAGCTATTGCAATCAATGATTCTCCTTCTGGCCACTTGATTATGTTATCAAATTTAGTTAGAATCCAAGTAATTACTCGCCGAATCACGCGAAATATTGATATAGACACATTAAATCTATCCGATAAAGTGCGATACGGTTCAGTGTTACCTAGAAACCATAATGTGATGAATAAACTCCATTCTGCAGATATCTTTGGTCGATCAAAGGAATGCGATGGCAGAATTCCACTTTCTGCAAGTTCATCTGTAAATTCAAATAAAAAATGATAAAGAAAGTTTATAAAGCGAATAAATTGATAAGAATAATATTAAGAAATAATTATCTATTTGATATTCAAGATTAAAATTACGCATATATTTTATAAATATTAAAGGCGAGAAAGTGTTATTCTATAAACAACATCTCTATTATAAACTACGACAGGTGTGAAATAAATGCAAAAGGAAGGTAATCGTGTAATTTACTAATTTTATCTTTATCTTTACCTTATTTAGATATATCAGTCATTATATTTCTCATCATTCTGTACTAATTGTAACTGTGAAATTATCCTATTGACATTTACACATTCATGAAATATGTCATAACGTTTGTTAAAATAAGAAAATGTAGTAATCTATAAAAAATAATTTCCATATATGTACCAATTAATGTTATGGCAACATTACGATGCAATCTTAAATGTTCTTTGAATTCTGCATCCGTCCAACTATGTACAACTTCGATGTAGTTTTGTACGCGATGCCTTCTACAACCAGTTAGCAGTATTTGTAGGATTGGAAACAGAATATCATGATTTTGTTCATCATCAGATGAAAATTCATATTCACTACTAATACTGCTACTACTGCTGCTGCTACTACTACTACTACTACTGCTATTTTCCATCAAAATATTCGTTACTGCATTCATCTTAAAGAAATAATAAAAATTAATATATTAATATTCATATATAAAAATGTATCAATTGGTGGAGATATTTATATATGTGTACCTTTACTCGAAAATCATCACATCACCCCAATCACTCTTTAATAATCGAATCTTATGTATGTCCGTTAAGATCAAAATTCATTTATGGTTAGGTACTAAAAGTTCGTACACATGGTACACACACTGCACATATCGCGTTCCATTTAAGTGTGGCAAACAGTGTTCGAGTGTGTTATACTGTGTCGATTTGTGTCTCCTAAAAGGAAAGCAGCCTTAGTGACCATCGAAGGGTTTCGTCAGTCGCTCATTGCTTATTAAGAAGTTATTAAAATTAAAATTTACTTCTGATGATCTCGATCCTCCCATACATTTATAAAGGTCATCACACTGAATAATATTCGGAAGGCTGTAGCAGTCACCTGTCGCACGTTCTAAAGTTATTAAAAATGAAATAGAGGATTCAACTCCGACAATGTTGACCTTGATATAACACATCACTCAATAATGTTTCAATGGTTATTCAAGGTCATGATCTCGACAATATAACACATCACTCAATAAGTCCCGGGCCTGACATAATAGATGGCGCACTAATAACAAATCCATATGATTTTTAGAAAGTACTAAACCTTCAAACATACGTGTCAAAATTTTAGCTCAATCGGACCTTTACTTTACAAGTTACAGTGATTTAAGTGACGCTACTTTTGCATTTTTCAAAACAATGGAAAAATCTGAATTTCGTGTGTTAATAAAGCATTGCTTCCTAATGGGAAAAAATACCGTTCAAGCAAAGACACACTTATCAAGCCATTGCTTTACAGATTGTTTTGAAAAATGCAAAAGTAGCGTCACTTAAACCATTGTAACTGTAAAGGTCCGATTGAGCTAAAATTTTGACACGTATATTTGAAGGTTTAGTACTTTCTAAAAATCATATGGATTTGTTATTAGTGCGCCATCTATTATGTCAGGCCCGGGACTTATTGAGTGATGTGTTATATTGTCGAGATCATGACCTTGAATAACCATTGAAACATTTTGGTAGTCGCTCGTTGATTATTGAGAAGACTTTGACCCTCCTACACATTATAAAGGTCATCACATCAAACTACCTTTGGAAGGTTGTAGCAATCCATCACGCGTTATACAAAGTTATAAAAAAAATTATTACGACCTTGACTCACAATGTCAAGGTCACAATCTTGAGTGACCATCGGACACTTTCAGCAGGAGAGGGTGAAAGAGGACGAAAGGAAATAACAGAGGACGAAAGAGAGGGGTGAATGGTGGGGGAGGAGAAGGGGTGGAGTAGATCAAAGTTGGGGGAGGTGTGAGTAAAAGGGAGAAGAAAGGTGCACAGGATTGCGGACAGAGAAGGAAGAAACGTTACTTCATTTTTCATGAAAAACATTACTTTTCGACCGCTTGTATGTTCAAAACGGCTTGACAAACTTTTATTTTTTTTTGCTCAAATTACTCATGGCGATGCTGCCTTTCAGGATATATTACGTACGATTCAAAATTTGTTATATTTTAGTAATTCTGTACCTCCGAAAAATGGACT
The DNA here is from genome assembly GCF_001594065.2 of Cyphomyrmex costatus. Lineage (NCBI taxonomy): Eukaryota > Metazoa > Arthropoda > Insecta > Hymenoptera > Formicidae > Cyphomyrmex > Cyphomyrmex costatus. Next base: position 137,729 of record NW_017278502.1, read on the forward strand.
TTGAAGAATGAGAATAAGAGACTAGTAGTATTTTTTAATTTTTGAACATGGCCGGAGGCACTACCTCGTCTCCTGACAAACATTAAATCGCATATAGTATTATCCATATTTACAATCATCAATCTGATCAATTTGAATTTATCTATCGAACGAAGTGCGTATCTTGCGAAAAGCGTTATACGAAAACGGAAAAAATCGATATGATTTTCATCGATGGTGATCTATGTATTTCGATCGATAGATAAATTCAAACTGATCAGTAAATATGGATAATGCTATGTGCGATTCAATGTTTATTTACATACCGTGATAGACTTGAACGATTAGCAGAATACCAACAAGCAGAGAAAGCACGAAATTATTCGGAGAGTGCCTTGAAACAATTTCAATACAGAAAATAATAATCGCCATTAAGAGCCGACATAAGTTAGAAGTATGCGAATTCAATTTAATGTAATAAAATTCAATAAACGTTTCAACCCTATATTCAGGTCCATATCAATATAGAGTTATAGTATAAGTGAATTATTTAGGTGATATGTTTTAAATGCCTCACCCTGTATATTATTTATGAAGCTTTTTATTCATTTTGTATGCGTTATTGCACATAAAAGTGACGATGCGTTTGCTGCTAATTACTTTTCAATTCAATTTTTTAAATGTTTTAAGTTAATTTTTCTCTCTAAAAAATTCTGCACGATTATATATTTTTATTTGTATGATAGACGATAAATGCAAACTTCTAAATCATAAAAAAATACTTGTGACAGTGTTAGCATACATTTGTTTTGGATACTTTTAGTTCATTTTTTTCGCTATTTATGATTTATCTAATTAATTATTTTATTAAATAATAATTATATTGATCAAGTTATAATTTATTCTTAAATTACAATTATAAATAGGTATTTTATAAATAGGTATAAGTACATTGTATTAACGAAATAATATATAAAATAACATTTTTGCTACATTTTGTAAACCAAACCAACCGTTTTCATGAAGGAACGCTGCTCCGAAAAATACTTTCGACCATTACCGACTTCTACAAACAAAAATATGATTCGAAGAAACATATAGCAGACAAAATACTACTCGTGATGTGCGTTAAATTTACAATATTCCTGTATTGACCAAGTTCTTATTATAAGGTATAAGACGACTATAAGATGCATCAACATAAAATCAATCATAAACATGGATGTTTCTAGATAAGTGTTTGATCGTCTAAAAAACCCTTTCATCATTCTAATAGAATAATCAGTTATGTAAATATCAGCAACCACTACACTTATTACGTTCTCTCTCTTTCTAAGAGAATTTTCTATTAGATTGAAAATTGTAAGAGGCGATATCGATGGTGCAGTAGTTCAAACTGAGTATTGAAGATGGATACACCGAATGATATCTTTCAATCTCGATTATATAAAATCAATCGTATGCTACTTTCATTGCTAGGCCAATGGCCTTTTCAAAAAAAAAAACACAGGCGGATTATTTTTTTAATAATATCTCTTATTGGTGCAACGCAAGGCATCGCTCAGGTACATTTTCTACACATTGCAATTTCTAATTAATTATATACTAGTTCATCTCTATTTTTAAGATTTTTTAAGAAAACTTTGGGAAACTTTAAAAATAAGAAATATATGTAAAGGTATATGTAAATAGTAGTAATTTATAGTTTAAAATGTTTAAAATTATCAGTAAAATTATAAGTAAGTTGATTGAGTGTTCTTATATTTGTGGTAAAACATATATTTTTATTTTAATTTCTTTATCAAACAAAATATTGAATTCAAGGTACTCGCTTTAGTGACGTTACATGGCGATTTTGATGCAACTATTGAGTGCATACCACCGCTTATAGTAGACTTTGTGTGCATCACTAAGCTGGTGAACTTAATATGTAATATAGAGAAGGTATGTAGAAGATCATGGGTATGAAGTACGAGATCACATTTGTAAAACAAGAAATTTTAAGTCGTAGATAAAAATACTTCTTATACATATACAAAGGGATTGGCAATCATGGGTTATCGAAAGTGAATTCAAAATTTTGCATAGATTTGCAGAGAGTGGAAGAAGCATTACCATTGCTTATGCCGGTAAGAAAGTAAAATAACAACTATTATATTATACTATGCATTAAAATTGATTGATCATAATAAATATTTTAGTTAACAATTAATTTTATGTTTACATGATATGTGATAGTTATACAATAAGATGTATTTATTGAAAATTAACTTATACAGGGTGTCCGTCCATAAGTGTCTAAGCAAATATCTCGCAACTGGTTGAAGTTACAAGAAAGTTTAATAAGAGAAATTTGTACGACTCCGAGTCAGCTATAAAGTGCATGTAAAAATTTTTGGTAATTATGCACTTTAGGGGACCCAGCTCCGATGACCTTGACCTTGACATATGTTGTCAAGGTCATGATTCTGAGCAACTTTGCCTTAATAACTAGGTGGCGGTCTCTTATAGTTTTCGAGCGTTGAAGTTATTTTTAATACTAGTGAAACCTACTGTATTCGTACGAAGCAACTCTTATTCCATCTCTTTTTCTGCGAATGAGCTCGCAACTTCCATGTTGCGGTGTATGGTAGCTGTCGCTTCGCGTAGAAAATCGAAATTCACGCGCACACACACAATAGTACAACCATAGATGTATGTTCGCATAGAAAGTAACATGCCTGTACTGTTGTGCATGGATTTCGATTTTCTACACGAAGCGAAATCTACCACACACCACTAAATGGATTGGGTTAGGTTATCTTTAACAGTCGTGGAGCCCCCCCGCAGGGGGGGCGGAACCCACTGCATCCACGCATACACTTCGCAACCCAATAAACACATGATGGTATATTATACGTTGAAATCAAGTATTTACCATAGGTCTAAACGTAGTAGATTCAACGTATATCAGTTCCGTATAATTTTAGTTGTGATGTCCGGCTGATAAACGTTGTCATAAACGATATACGTTCGTTTTTTTAACGTTATTAACATCCAGTTTTTAAACGTTGTTCACATCCGGTTTTTATACGTTATTTCTCTCTGTTTTATAAACGTTATTTTCATCATCTTCACCTATTCACATTGAACATTTACTATAAGCATATTTTAGTATAAAAATATTATTAACGAAAAAAAGTGGTAATAAAGAGGCGATAGGAGTCAAAATTTTTTTTAATTTTTAAATAGAATTAGTTTTAAAAAATTTTTATTTTTAAGTAGACTTATAGAATTAATATATAATAGTTCTATATACAATTTATGAATTTACAAGTACGTATAGGATATTTTATAATTTTTGAAAACGCATACGGATATCGATGGGATTCGAACCTAAGACCTTTGAGGTGGTAACCTAACACGCTAACGCTGAGCTATAATCGCACGCTGTTTGGATAGTTTCGAAAATGATTGTTAAATCAAACACACGATGGTGGTATATTAAACGTGTATTATACGTAAAATATGGTATAAGTATATCATTAGTATATCAGAAAAACGTTTAAATTTGTACCGTTTTTATAGCATCATTTAATATACGATAATCATATCCGTTTTTATTAGGTTTGCATAATACTGATTTTATACGTTAAAAAACGGACAAAGGCGTTTAATTTGAAGGGTGTTTCTACGTTTATTTATATAATCGGACAAAAATTTATTTAAAACGTATATAATTTATGAAAGAATTTAATATATAAATTTATTATATAAATGTTTAGAAAATATAGTATTGTACAAACGTAATATGCCATTATATGTGTTTATTGGGTTTGACTTTAATTTAATTATTTTATGGATTTTTATCAAATAATATTAGTTTTGATCATCGGTATATTAAACGTTCATTATACACGTATTATAAGTGTATAAAAGTGGTATAAGCGTACCATATACTGTTTTTTAACATGTAAAATCAGTTTTGTATTATGCAAACGTAATAAAAACGAATATGATTATCGTATATTATATGATGTTTATTGTTAAAAATTAAAACTATAATTAATATTTTTTAATATATGTGTTTAATATATGTGAAATTTCGTCTTAGATTTTATATTTATACTAGTTATTAGCATTGAAAATGACCCGATCGGAGTCGAAACGTCTGTTAATGTTAATTTAAGTATATCGTTTGTTTTCTTGATTTTATGTTTTAATAATTTTATTTTCGGTTCGTTACCCGTTATTTTGTCTTTGTTTTAATAATTATTATTATTATTATTATATCACAATTAAATTGTGTGTCACATTAGTTTTGATAAGAATCCATCAAATAATTAAATTAAAGTTAAACCCAATAAACACATAATGGTATATTAAACGTTCATTATACGTAAATATATAAAAATGGTATAAGTGTACCATATATACTTAAGATAAACGTTTAAATTTTTGTCATTTTTATACCTTCGTATAATATACGATAATCATATCCGTTTTTATTACGTTTGCATAAGACAAAACTAATTTTATTCGTTAAAAAAACAATACACGGAAAAAAGGATTTAATTTTAACGGTGTTGAAAACGTTTATTAGTTGTATAATACTGTAGTCGTAAAAACGTATATGTAAAATATTTATACGAAAAGGCTCTAGCAGGTTAAGAAGGGGTCAATCGGCCCCCAAACGGATTATAACCAGCATGTCAACAAAAAGTTCGTTGACCCGAAAAAAAAATTTGAAGAAATTTTTAATTCCGTACACCACCTCTTTTCGGAGATATTGCCTTATGAAGTATTTTCATATTTTATTTTTGTCACGAGACCAATCAGATACAATTTTATTAAAAAAATTTGGGCATACAAAACGTATCAAAAGGTATTTGAAAATATTTTTTGCGAGATGTCCCAACCTAACCATAATTTTTAAAAAATTCCTGAAAATTTATAAGTGACCCCCTTTTGTTAGTTTATGATTGGCAACCTCGCAAAAATTCAAAAACATGTATTTTTAAACTTATTTTCACCCTGAATTTTTTCAGAATTTTTTGAACCCGGCATCATGCCTAAAAAAATTAAAACTCGCCTAAAAAGGCAAAAAATCGCCATAAAATATATATCAAGTAGCCATAAAGCCCTAAAAGACTCATAAGATAGCGTGCAGACACAGGTAAGATAGCAAGATAACCCTAAGATAGTTCATCGCTCTGATTAAAACAATTATGCAATATTATGGAAGTCTTAAAACACTAAAACATCCATAATATCGCTTTAACCCTTTCAGTCACGCATTTTTCTATTCACTGAATTCGCTTGAAACTTGTTACTCGGGGGTTTTTGGGGTCGCTGATTACGAATCTGATATCATTTTTCAGAAATTCAAAATGGCGGATACAATATGGCGGACGCTTCTTAAAAAATGTATGAATTTGCTTGAAAGGAATTACTCGGGGGTTCTCGGGGTCGCAAATTACGAATCTGATGTCAGTT
>NW_017278502.1:143355-144161 GCF_001594065.2 Cyphomyrmex costatus
TTTTTTCTTTTGAAATTAATTTATTACATATATGCGTTTTTCTTTCTTTAATTGTTGTTTTAAATTATTTCTTTTGACTCTTACAACGTCCTTTTAACTTTTTTCGTTTATGTTTATAATAAGAGTCCTTTATCAATCTTATATTATTATGAGAAACTGATTTTTAAAGGTGAAAAAACCAACGGATAAAAGGTGGGATGCTGAGCATCCCACCGTGACGCAAAGGGTTAACCCTTTAACGCCCAAATATACAAATTTTCTTCATGAAGTTTGACACAATATTTTAGCATTAAAACTGTGTAGGAAAAATTTTTCGATAGACATTTCTTATTGGCCAAGGACCGCTCTTTCCAATGGTGCATGCCAAAATTGTTTAAAGTTTCAAATAAAAAAGTTATCGATTAACATTACTATTCAGCATTAAAGCAGGCTTAAAACTCTAAAACATTTACAAAATATCCTTGGGGCATTCTTAAAATACTCAAAATGCCATAAAATGGTCTTGAGAGAGTCGCAAAACTCTCAGACGGCATTGAAGTGTGGTTAGAATAGTTCTGCAATCTTAAGACACTAGAATACATCAGTAATAAGTATTTTCTACGAGTATCGGAGGACGACTGATGAATTTAAGGCAGAAAAAATATCGTACGACAATTTCATCCCATAACCTAATTTTTTTCTGAAAATTTTAGCCATATGCTTTTTTTCATATTGGAACTATTTTGAAATATTTAAAGGTTATAAATGCTTTTTGGAATTTCTTTATTTTGATCAACATAATATATTTATATATGTTCATGTATATA
>NW_017278502.1:144957-147758 GCF_001594065.2 Cyphomyrmex costatus
GGCTTTATGGCTACTTGATATATATTTTATGGCGATTTTTTGCCTTTTTAGGCGAGTTTTAATTTTTTTAGGCATGATGCCGGGTTTAAAAAATTCTGAAAAAATTCAGGGTGAAAATAAGTTTAAAAATACATGTTTTTGAATTTTTGCGAGGTTGCCAATCATAAACTAACAAAAGGGGGTCACTTATAAATTTTCAGAAATTTTTTAAAAATTATGGTTAGGTTGGGACATCTCGCAAAAAAATTTTCAAATATCTTTTGATACGTTTTGTATGCCCAAATTTTTTTAATAAAATTGTATCTGATAGGTCTCGTGACAAAAATAAAATATGAAAATACTTCATAAGGCAATATCTCCGAAAAGGGGTGGTGTACGGAATTAAAAATTTCTTCAAATTTTTTTTTCGGGTCAACGAACTTTTTGATGACATGCTGGTCATAATCCGTTTGGGGGCCGATTGACCCCTTCTTAACCTGCTAGAGCCTTTATTGACGTTTTAAAGACGTATATTAAACCGTTTGTACAATACCGTATTTCCTAAACATTTTTAAATGAGAGTTCTTTCATAAATTATATAAGTTTTAAATAAACGTTTATCCGACCTATATAAATAAATGTAGAACACCCTTCAATTTAAACGCGTTTGTCCATATACTGTTTTTTAACGTATAAAATCAGTATTGTATTATGCAAACGTAATAAAAACGGATATGAACGTATATTAAATGATGCTATAAAAACGGTACAAATTTAAACGTTTATCTGATATACTAATAATATACTTATACCATTTTTATACCTACTTTACGTATAATGTACGTTTAATATCATGTGTTTGTTGGGAACATTCAGTACTTTACAAACAAAGTAGATGTTTCCCATTTTCTAGATATTTACCGTAAAGACATATTATTGTATTATACAAAATTAGACATTTAGGTCTAAATATCTCAGAAACTATAAGAGACCGCCGCCTAGTTGTTAAGGCAAAGTTGCTCAGAATCATGACCTTGACAACATATGTCAAGGTCAAGGTCATCGGAGCTGGGTCCCCTAAAGTGCATAATTACCAAATTTTTTTTATACTCGTTGCTTTTTCGAGTTATGTAGGTTAACATAGTTTTTTTAAATGGATACCTTTTGCATATTCGTATAGTAGGGAGCATTTGCAATCAAAATCATATCTAGTAAAAAATTGCTGCTATGCATCGTTTACGAGATAAACGACATCTTAGGTATTGAATCTTAAGAAGTTGATTTTCCATATCACAATTTGAAAAAGAAGGTTCAAACTAATATTTTAAAGTCGGTTATGTCGAACACGATCACTGACCTTCAACTCAAAATACGCGACTGCTTGTTTTGTAGATAAAGTACCTATTTGTATAACATGGAGTATGAAATTCAATGCAGTATTTGTTAGTTAGTCAGTCGTCTTTTCAATAAATACATATCATATTGTAGATTACAAAAGTAACGATGTTTAGTATTAGTGAAAAGTGTGATACGTTCGAGATGTGGCATTTAAGTATGCGTAATGAAAATGAAGCTCAGCTACTCTATCAATGAAAGTATCCAGAACGAAGGATACCAAATGGTCGTACATTTCGGCCACTGACTTCGAGTTAATTATCAAAATAACATTAATTTTCTTTAAAAAATATTATGGTCTAACAAATCGTTCTATAAAAAAACATTGTTTGTTTTCTTCTTCAATCTCTCTTTGACATTTTGAACCCCGCTCAAAATTATTTAGAATCCAATTTACTACTTTGATACTTAAGATGTCGATTATCTCGTAAACGATGCAGAGCAGCAATTTTTTACTAGTTATGATTTTGATTCTTCAATCTCTCTTTGACATTTTGAACCCCATTCAAAATTATTTAGAATCCAATTTACTACTTTGATACTTAAGATGTCGATTATCTCGTAAACGATGCAGGGCAGCAATTTTTTACTAGATATGATTTTGATTGCAAATGCTCCCTACTATACGAATATGTAAAAAAAATTATAAGTATCCATTTAAAAAAACTATGTTAATAACTCGAAAAAGCAACGAGTATAAAAAAATTTTTTGCATGCACTTTGTAGCTGACTCGGAGTCTTACAAATTTTTCTTATTAAACTTTCTTGTAATTTCAACCAGTTGCGAGATATTTGCTCCGACACTTATGATCGGACACCCCGTATACTCGAAAATAGTTCATTTGTATGATATAAAATAGTAATAAAAAAATCATTAAATTGTATTTATTTTTGTATATTATACATATAATATAACCGAAAAAAATCATATCATAAAAATGAAAAGTTCAAGCCATGTTCAAAAAAAGATACTTAAAAATTTAAACTATTTTATGTAATAATAATATATTACCACGAAAAGTAACTGATATATAATTAATTATATGTGCCAGTTCAAAGTGAACATATATAAAATACAAAGAATAAATAGGCTAATGAGAGTAAACTCGCTGTTATCAATGCGAAATCACAAAAAACAATATATATTCGTTAACAATAAAAAAATGTCATATATAAAATACTATACGTTTCGGCCTAACATCCGGGCCATCTTCAGTAGTAAATTCACAAAAAAGACATGGATCTGTAGAAAAGTGGTCACTCCCAACGTCAAACAATCAAATCCACATGGTTGGTAGGTCATGTGCAAACGACTAGACGTTAATCTAAGTAAAAATTAAAAATTAATGACAATGATTGAAGAAAGATGAAAATGAACACTCACCGACAAATCCATGATTAACAAGATAAAGTTGTATTAAAGAAAT
>NW_017278502.1:149969-155853 GCF_001594065.2 Cyphomyrmex costatus
TATTATGACTTCGATATATTTGGTTGATCTCTGTTATCTGATTGGAAGAATTATATCGATTCCTGTATCGTTGGTTACACGCATGCGCTTATAACTGTATGTACGACTTTATTGGATATTTATGTTCATCGAGGTTACTGCGAGATAAATCGATACATCGTTGCTCCTCTTAGAGTTGTTCTGTTTACTATTATTACATTTAAATCGTGACCACCAAAATGTTATCTTCGGATTTTTATCTTTTGACTTGTTTTATATTAATTTGTTGTTTGTCTGATGGTGGTCTTTTATTTCTTTAATACAACTTTATCTTGTTAATCATGGATTTGTCGGTGAGTGTTCATTTTCATCTTTCTTCAATCATTGTCATTAATTTTTAATTTTTACTTAGATTAACGTCTAGTCGTTTGCACATGACCTACCAACCATGTGGATTTGATTGTTTGACGTTGGGAGTGACCACTTTTCTACAGATCCATGTCTTTTTTGTGAATTTACTACTGAAGATGGCCCGGATGTTAGGCCGAAACGTATAGTATTTTATATATGACATTTTTTTATTGTTAACGAATATATATTGTTTTTTGTGATTTCGCATTGATAACAGCGAGTTTACTCTCATTAGCCTATTTATTCTTTGTATTTGAAATTTTCGAGAGTCGATTTTTATATTTAATTTTTTGAACATATATAAAGTGTATGTAATTTTCGGCCTTCCACTGTTCCCCCTCACCTCACTGCCCGCGCACAGATGTAACTTTCAGCCGATTTTCGAATAGTATTGTTCGGAGATATATAAACTCCGCCTTCCGCTGTCCCCCTCACCTCACGCGGCGAAAGGTAAAAGAGGATGTTAAAAAGTTGTAATAACGAAAGAGAGTGAAATACGGTGAAAGAGAGAGGCGGTGGGGTTGGGCGATAGGGGGAGGGAGAGGGGTGGGGAGAGGTCCGGCATGTCGAAGATGGTGGAGATGTGATTGAAAGGTGAGAGAGGATGTTAAAAGGTTGTAATAACGAAAGAAAGTGAAATACGGCGAAAGAGAGGGGTGGTGGGGGTGGGTAGTGAGGGAGGGGACGAAGGTGAGAGAGGATGTTAAAAAGTAACATCACTAACCGTCAAATAACAACATATTTAAATTCGGACGGACAGACAGAGAAGGAGACGATTCTTAATTTTTCATTAAAATCACCACTTTTCGACCGCTTGTATCTCCAGAATAGCTTGACAAATTTGAAATTTTTTTGGCTCAAATTACTCGTGACGATGCCGCTTTTCAGGACATATAACGTTCGATTCAAAATTTTTTATATTTTAGTAGTCATGCACCTCCCAAAAATGGACTTTGGTGGCTCGAGATAAGAGACTTGAAGTGTCTCTCAGTTTTTGAACATGGCCGGAGACACTACCGCGTCTCCTGATATACATTTTCAAGTACTCAATAGTACTTCTAAGTGTACAAATATGTAACTTCTTTTGAAGCATTACCTGATTTTAGGTGGTATGTATGCTTTTGGCAGCCTTTTTCCATTTCTCGCTATAAGCCCGAAAATAATCAGCAAAAACATAACTTCCGAATATTCGACACGTCCAGTGGGATTTCCATATCATGTGGAATACTACATAGATCTCGAAAAGTATTACTATCCCATACTGATTCATAATTACTTAGCTACTGCCATTCGCCTTACTACTCTAGTTGCAACCGATACCTTTGTGACTATTCTGGTGCAACATTGTTGCGCGCTGTTTTCAGTCGTCAGGTATATAACTTACAATTAGTATAATACGAGGGTTGTTCAATAAGTCCTTAGAAAAAAGTAGAAGAAAAAATTTTTTTGGGTAGATTTTTTTTTATTTTTCAACATAATCTCCTTCCAGCTCTATACATTTTCTAAGCTTTTTTCCAAATTTTTTAAGCCGTTCAAAAAGTAAGATTTTGAAAGCTCCTCAAAATAGGCATTTATTTGGGCGATGACCTCGTTAGACGTAAACCGTTGTCCGCCAAGCCATTTCTTCTTTGGAAATAAGAAAAAGTCACTGAGGGCCAAATCTGGTGAATACGGTGAATGTTGTAATAATTGGAACTTTAATTCAATAATTTTGGACATCGCAACTGCGCAGGTGTGCACCTGTACACACCCACTTCAATCGACAACATAAATGAAACTACGTGATGGATATGGCTGAAACTCTAACAGCTGATTAGTTAGGAGTGCTGCTTATTGGGAAAAATTCATTTTCGATACTACGAGCGCCTTCTCTTGGATTTTCTGAGGACTTATTGAACGACTCTCGTACATACGATAATTTTCTAGTTCTTTACTACACACACGATGAGTCTTTCATGTCCCCCTCAGGTTAATTTCCATCATTTTAACAAAATACATAAATTATTAAGTAATTTTTACACACAAGTATACTTTATTATCTTTAAAAAATATGTATTTATAAGATTATAAAATTAAAATTGAAGGACTTTTTATATGAAAATAATAATTAAAACGAGGTGAAGGACAATAAGAGTCAATTCGTAAGTAAACAAGAAAGCGATTATAACATTAAAAATATAATATGAATTTAAAAAAAAAAAGAATACAATAAAATACTTAGCCGCTTTTGACAATATTAAAAATTAGAATATCGGTCAATGTATAATAATATAAAAAATCGCTCGATGTAATATGTCGTGCCGTAACAAGTTTCGACTCTTGGTTTGAGTCCTCTTCAGACGTTCAACAAAAATTCCTTATTTCCATATAATAAAGACGAAACATTTCTTACTGATTCCTCGATTTCTCCCTTCGTTTCACAACATTGGCAATACAAGATGGCAAAGTCGTATATTGAAACAATGTATCTGTAACTTGGCATGAGAATAAAATCAAAAAATGTGAAAATAATGAAATTCAAAAAGAAATGTCTAACTTACCAACGAAAACGATTTGTTAGTTTACAATACGAATGTTAAATAAAATAAAGGAAGTCATAAAGTAAAATAAACATAAAAGTAATAACACAAAACATTTTCACAAAACTTCTTGTATAAAATATGTAAAGTAAAACGAATGCAAGGATTAAGTGTACTAAATCATTTAACTGTCGTGTAAAGACTGTGATATAACAACCAAACTAAGCAGTGTGACGATTATCGATAACAAAAGATCAAACGTTATTTACAATGGGAATACATGAATCGTGAAGACCTTCAGTGTCCGTTTGTAAATTAAGACTATTTTTCTGCTTTTTAATGTTTAACATCTCAGAAATTATTCGCTTTCTATAATTAGGTTTTTCATCTAAAATTTTTACATCTTCCCATTGAAAGTCATGATCATATTGCAATCTGTCATCCGTAATAACCGAACGGTTAGAAGTATTATGTCTAATATGGCTACGGTGTTCATTAATTCTGGTTTTCAGCTGCCTTCCAGTCTGTCCTACATAAGATGCATCGCAATCATTGCATTGGATTCTATACACCACATTACTCTTAGATGTGTGTGACAGACTATCCTTCTGTACCTTAATGTATTTACCCATCTTATTAGGACTGTGGAAAGAAACTTTAATTTCATTGTTGTTAAAACGTTTAAATTTTTCAGTATGAAAAGGTATGTAAGGTACCGTAAGCCAAGAAACAGCTTTTTTATTCTCCAATTCATTAGCCTTTTCAACATGAGAAATTTGTTTATTTCTTTGCTAAAGTTTTATTCGCTGGTTGATTGTGTCAAAAATAAATGAGAGTGGGTAGTGATTATCAAGTAAAATATTAATTATAAGTATTAAATTCTTTTCACGGAATACTACGTCTGAAAGTAAAAAGGCTCTATCAAGCAACAAATAAATTACGCCTCTTTTTTGAGAAATTGGATGGTTAGACAGAAAATTAAGAAATCTGCCTGAGAATGTGGGCTTACGGTACCAATCAAACCTAAATATATTCCCATTGTAAATAAAGTTTGATCTTTTGTTATCGATAATCGTCACACTGCTTAGTTTGGTTGTTATATCACAGTCTTTGCACGACAGTTAAACGATTTAGTACACTTAATCCTTGCATTCGTTTTACTTTACATATTTTATACAAGAAGTTTTGTGAAAATGTTTTGTGTTATTACTTTTATGTTCATTTTACTTTATGACTTCCTTTATTTTATTTAACTTTCGTATTGTAAACTGACAAATCGTTTTCGTTGGTGAGTTAGACATTTCTTTTTGAATTTCATTATTTTCACATTTTTTGATTTTGTTCTCATGCCAAGTTACAGATACATTGTTTCAATATACGACTTTGCCATTTTGTATTGCCAATGTTGTGTAACGAAGGGAGAAATCGAGGAGTCAGTGAGAAATGTTTTGTCTCTATTATATGGAAATAAGGAATTTTTGTTGAACGTCTGAAGAGGACTCAAGAGTCGAAACTTGTTACGGCACGACATATTACATCGAGCAATTTTTTATATTATTATACATTGACCGATATTTTAATTTTCAATATTGTCAAAAGCGGCTAAGTATTTTATTGTATTCTTTTTTTTAATTTATATTATATTTTTAATGTTATAATCGCTTTCTTGTTTACTTACGAATTGACTCTTATTGTCCTTCACCTCGTTTTAATTATTATAAAAGATTATATATTTTTAAAGTTATATACATATAAAAAGTTACAATTAATTACTTGATGCGCCTAGTTAAAACAAATGTGCAGGATACGGATAATCGTGCATATAAGGAGTTAATGACTTGAATGATCATCTCAATAAATTAATTTTAACAAGAAAATGGCAAAAATTGTAAAATGATAATGTGCTGAGTAGTACCTTATTTGAAATTGGAAGTTATCAATATTAACGATACTGTAAAATGGTTTAGGTGGCTAAGTTTTGATTCTGAGAAAACTGTTTTTCAGTGTTAGTATACATACCATCTTATCTTTCGAATCAGGGGTACTATTCTGTAACTGTGTTTACACGCCTACTGACAGTTGTCGATGTCGTTGCGCAGATATTTTGTATGGCAAAAAGGCTGCTCAACGACGCCGATAACTGTTGATAGACGTGTAAAAATAGTTACAAAATAGCACTCCAGATATGGCTTATAAAATTTGACATTTTACATTTCTTGCCATCTCCTTGTAAGAAATTCAAATGTTCCGTTTTGTTTCTTAGATATCGATTAGAGTATATACGAAAGTCCATCGAACAAGATAAAAAACTCGCTTTGCTTGAAGAAGATGATAAGTTTTATAAAAATTTCACATATTGTATACAAAAACACAAAGACGTCTTACGGTTAGTGTGTACTTTTGTAAGAAATATAAGATTTTTATATATAAGGTATTTATATAAAATATTTTTACATGTATAAGATATTTATATAAAGTATTTTTATACATATATATATATATAAAGTAAATATAATATATAAGAAAAAAGAGCTAATTAGAGAAATAATTAAATTTTTTCATTAAACAAGATTCGCGAAGTGCTTGGATGCTATTTACACAAAAGGTTTTTTCTTCGAAGTCGGTTTAATCATATTGGCGATGACTATGTCGGCTCTACAGGTTTGTGTTCGACATCGTAACATTAAATATAAAGCGACGCGGTAGCGTCGCGACGCCAAGTGCATAAAATAAAAATATGACCGTTTGACTGCTTGACATGATCGCTTGACTTGATTGATGCGTGTATGGTATATGTTCATGTCGCTGTCAAATTCACGACGCTAACACTAGCTTAATCTCGAGTTTTTACATCTTCAAACTTTAGATTAAAATTACTCAGAATTTAAAAGCCCAATTAAAAATCTAAAAACACTTTTATTACATAATGTCATCGGTATCTTTCGATTGCGACCAGTTCGAATAAAATTGGTGCA
>NW_017278502.1:156594-158279 GCF_001594065.2 Cyphomyrmex costatus
CGCGACGCCAAGTGCATAAAATAAAAATATAATCGCTTGACTGCTTGACTTGACATGATGGCTTGGTTGATGCGTAAACGTCATCGTGTATATGTTAATGTCGCTGTCAAATTCGCGACGCTACCACTAGCTGTATCTCGAGTTTTCACATCTTCAAACTTTAGATTAAAATTACTCAGAATTTAAATGCCCAATCAAAAATCTAAAAACACTTTTATTACATAATGTCATCGGTATCCTTCGATTGCGACCAGTCCGAATAAAATAGGTGCAGCCGATACCGAGATCTAGAGACCGAGTCCCGATAACTATTTTAGAAATAGAATCTGCATTTATTTTTAGAGGATTTAAATTTCCTACATTATTATCACGTTTTCAAAATTTACAAAAAGCAGTGAAATCTCTTAAAAAACACCTCTTCTTTTTTAAAAAAAAAAGGAGAAAAACATACGCCAAGTGCATAAAAAAGATATTGAACTTTTTGATCGAAAACAGATATGAGATAAATATAATTGACCAAGTGTATCAAGAGACACGGTAGTGTCTCGCGCCAAGTGAACGCGAAGCGCGAGACCGCATGTGTATCTTTACGCGAGTCGATGAGTTCCGTGTACCCGAGATTATCGGATCTCACAATAAATGGCTGAATTTATCAACTTTTATATATCCGTAATTTAGTTTTAGTGTTTAAATTATATTATAAATATGTTTTTATTGTCTACGTACCCTACGAAGGAAGATATCTCGATGTGAAGATGAAATGTCAAAAATTTTAACATCGGAAATGTTGTCCTTTTCACGTTTTAAACGATAGACGGCGTTAAATTGTTGTCCTTTTCACGTTTTAAACGGCAGACGGCGCTTGCTAGCATATTTTATTTTATATCGATTAGCTGTCAACGTAATGACATTAGATAGATAAAAATCAACGATAGCAAAGGAGGATTTTTGTATCCTGTTATAAAGCAGTCAATGTCTTGAAAGTTCACGGAAATAGTGTTCGAGGCTATGCTTTGAACTGTACTGTCCGCCTCTCAAGCAATGCTGAAGAGGATAACGAACGCGAAAATCGCATGTCTAGACTTCTCGTTGCAAAAAAGCTGATCTGAAAGAATTGCTAAAGCTACAGGTGTGCAATTTCTAATTTCGCTAATCAACATAGAAGGAGAGGAGAGTTTTGATGCTAGTTTTATATAAATTCTCACGGAATTATAATTAGTACCTAAGACACAGTTCGATCGTTAAAGGCATTTTATTGGTTGTGTTTCTCACGGTCTTACAAGATTTAATATTTAAATATTGTTTCTTTTTTATTTTAAGGCCAAAGGCACGCACAGTGAGCTCTATTATTATATTAGAACTCTATTATTATATTTTATTATGTTTTTTTTTAAATATTTTATATACAGATTTATAAGAAATATTTAACATTACAAAAAATGCGTGATATCTCAACAAAATTACCTTTTTAAAAAAAAGGAAAAAAAGGCGCCAAGTGTGTTAGCCTCACAAAATAAAATGAAATCTTTTTAAATTGCGCCAATTATGAAAGGAATATATTTTCTTGACACATATATAACATACTTTATTTCAAAAAGTAAAAGTATAAAAAACTTGGCGCTGCTAGAGAGAGAGAGAGAGAGAGAGAGAGAGAGAGAGAGAGAGAGACCGAGAGAGATAGAGTG
>NW_017278502.1:158955-160958 GCF_001594065.2 Cyphomyrmex costatus
TTACGACCGACTGCTGCCAACCGAAGGTTGGCACAAAAAGGAGGAGTATGCGTTTCACCGAAGCGGATCGGTTGTCACCTAAGATCTCCGTAACTACAATATATATTCATATCAACTTTTGGCTACAGACTTCTTATTGACCAAGCTTGGTTTAAAGCATATAATTGCCATGAATTTCTTTTCTATAATAAAGAAGTATTTTTGATCAACATGCAATTCGATAGGTTATAAATCAATCCTAGTGGTATGTATGTTCTCTGATTGGTTGTCGGATGAATCTAGAAACTAAATTGATTAACCAATGATTAATCAATAGGCAGGGAAGTTTAGTGACTTACAGTTACAGTCAACACACATCTAGTCTGTTCGTATTGTATGTGCTTATTTGTTTGCACTTTGTTTCGCTTTCTTAAGTGCAATCAGGATTTCGTGCAACACGAGCAGATCTATAGTGGCGGATAATTAGAGGTATTAGAGGTTAAATCTTAGATCATATAGTATAGAAGGAGGATAGTCTCTTGAAAGTGAAGGCGAGTAGAGAGACAGAGAAAAATAGATTGAGATCATAGTTGGTAATGCGCATGACTGTAGGGAGAGAATGCGCGCGCAAGCGAATTACACACAGCTGTCAGCTGCAGTACATTTGATATATGAATTTAAGGTTAAGGTTAAACGGCTAAAAATTATTTTGCCAATAAACTCTACTCGTACAACAGAACCAAACACAGTTCGCGAATAATCAACGTGCTTTCTAGCATCCACGGTGGATAAAGGCCGCAGCATTTTTGCATAACGCATAAACCATATACATAAAGAATTTGATTGGTCTATTGACTCATGCATAAGAAAATGGGCCAATGAAATTCCTTATGCATATGTTTTATGCGTTATGCATAAAATTATGCGTACGCGTATGGAGTATGCGCATTACAGTCTACGATCTTCATTTCTCCATCTTGTACATAATCTATGATTTTCATCTCTCCATCCTTGTCAATCTTCTCGGCTTCAACCGAATGTATGTACAGGGATTATACGCCTATGCTCCTTCTAGTACTATGGGTGCGTTCCGAAATTTGCTGACAGTGCTGACAATACTGTTTTCTCGTTCCAAAATTGGTTCAGCCACGTTTCAGCTCTGCTGTAACTACTATCTTTTTCAAGAAAGTAGGTCCTAGGGAATTACTGACTTCCGGCTGATTTTGCACAATTTCAGAAGGTAGTGCAAGTTCAGTAATGCATATGGCTACTGGCATATATGTATACATAAGGCCCTTAGCAGAAACGTGACTTATAATTTTAAGACAGTCCTTGTGTAATATAATTTTTCATACGTGCTCTTGGTATCAATAATCCTCGTTTCGAAATTTGATTTAAGATATTTAAAATATATTTATCGTCATCATCTGAAGAACTGTCGGAATATTTCATACATATGACATTCTGAATGCCAATCAAAATCGGTGTTACAATTGCCGTTACACAATAACGGAATTTTCTTCTTTTAGTTAAAACTAGTACTCATATATTGCAGAAACAAACACGGAAACAGAATTACATTAGAAATATTGAAATCCTATGAAATTTAATAAATTAGGTTAAGTTCTATACATGTCACGCACTATTACTGCAAATGCGTTCCGATTTTAACTGCTGTCAGTTCTACTGCGAATTTCGGACCGGTTAAAATGTAGTGATTTCAGTAGTGGTACTGCCAGCATTATCAGCAAATTTCGGAAAGCACCCTATATGTTCTAACTGTTAAATGTATTTGTTATAATCATGGATTATTAAAATCATTGATGTATATGATCGATGCCAAAAAATCGATGCGGAAACATAGAATGGATCTCACTAAGGCCGGAATCAGACTACGCATTGAAAATTGAGATGGAAGATTAAAAATTGAAATTTGACCAATGAGAATAAAAGAATTTTTGCTGCTATTATTTAGATTGGCCAAATTTCAACCTTTCAATCTTTAATCTCAATGTTCAATACGT
>NW_017278502.1:162574-178027 GCF_001594065.2 Cyphomyrmex costatus
TGTGGCGGCTCGCCACCAGAGGTCCAAAAAGGAAAAGACTCAAAAGGAAGAGACTCGCGCCAATTCTCGCATGTACTCGAGATACGTGAGATCTATTCATATAGCACCTCGCTCTAAGACACCTCCAGGCGTCTAAGGCAGGCTCCCACTACAATGCCTTACTGATGAGTCCAGTAGTGGGGGCCGGGACGAAACGCAGCAGTGGATGACAACAATATTTTCACATAGACAAAGCGGAGCCAAACTGGTGACCCCGACGTGATTTGAACACGCAAGACAACATACGCAACGCACGCTCGCACACATGCTCAAGCACACGCTCGCACACACGCTCACGCACACGCTCGTAAGCTAGATCCCAGCGCGATCGCACGAGCAGCGGACGGGCGGCACCGAGTAGCACAGAGCAGCCACGAGCGGTACCAATCCACACCGCGCTCGTCCTTACCGGATTCTTATCATTCTGACGCAATCCGTTGGATAGCGCCATCATTAGGAGGGGAGTCCTGTGGCGGCTCGCCACCAGAGGTCCAAAAAGGAAAAGACTCAAAAGGAAGAGACTCGCGCCAATTCTCGCATGTACTCGAGATACGTGAGATCTATTCATATAGCACCTCGCTCTAAGACACCTCCAGGCGTCTAAGGCAGGCTCCCACTACAATGCCTTACTGATGAGTCCAGTAGTGGGGGCCGGGACGAAACGCAGCAGTGGATGACAACAATATTTTCACATAGACAAAGCGGAGCCAAAAATGTATATTTTTTATTATGTGTTGCGACCCTTATTTTAAACTGTTTAAACTAGATTTCTACGACTTATGTATATTGTTATTAATTAAATCTGTTTTTTAAAATTATTTTAAACTTTTTAAACCAGACTTTTTAAATAATTTTTAGTTTTTTATTAGTTTACAATTTTTTAGTTTTTTATTTTATTTTGTGAGGCTAACACACTTGGCGCCTTTTTTTCCTTTTTTTTAAAAAGGTAATTTTGTTGAGTTCTTCATTACGCCAGTCACATAAGACAGACCGAAAGTGACTATAATTGTCAACTGGATTATAGTGAAGAAAAAACTTGGTGTGCCCGGTTCGCAATATTCTAGAATCTTGATTCTATCGCAATATTCTGCAGTATACACTATATATGCGAAAACAATAATTCAACAAAGAAAAGATGTTAATAATTGCTTACTGAACATAAAAAGTTGTTATTTATAATGTTTCTAAAATATATATCTAAACATTATATTTATCCATAATTTACATCACATCTATTATTTGTGAATATATTTTCATGTCTCACAAATTATATCACTATGTTATACGTATATATTATACTATATACATATGTCTGTTATTTCAATTTATAATGCAAATACTATGTTGAAATAATGTTTTCACTGCATACTGTTTACAATTAATGCGACCCGGGCACGCCAAGTTTTTTCTTCATTATAATCCAGTTGCCAATTGTAGTCACTTTCGGTCTATCTTATGTGACTGGCGTAATGAAGAATACACTTGGTCAATTATATTTGTCTCTTATCTGTTTTTGATCAAGAAGTTCAATATCTTTTTTATGCACTTGGCGTATGTTTTTCTCTTTTTTTTTAAAAAAAGGTGTTTTTTTTATGATAATGTCAATATTTATTATTGCACGATTTTGTGAACATTTAGGCAACTAGTAGGACTCTCAATCCACATCTTGCCATCCGGCATGCCTCGTACATTATCGCTCAGTTACTGCATTTATATATCGTGTGCTGGTTAGGGCAGCAAGTAATCGACCATAGCGATCACGTGTACACATCGACGTAAGTAATCGTGCAAATGTTTCGTACAAAACAAATAGTTCCTCTAAAAAATTTTTATTTGTGATACATATAATAAAGAAGTTTTTGATATTAGTTACCGAGGTGAATGGTATGAATCATCGCTTAAATCCAGGAAACTCCTGAACATGATAATGCTGAGAAGTACTTCACCTTGCACGTTAACCGTTGGAAAAATCATGATTCTTTCCTTTCCAAGTTTCAGCGCGGTAAGACTTAACATAACAATTTTCTTTGACCGGTATTTGCAGACAATTCTTATATTTAAAACTGTCTTGAGTAAAATCTCTTTAAGATGTCAGAAGCTAATCGTAGAAGCATCTTAACATTTTAAGATACAATTTTAAAATAAGAACGAACTATGAATACTTGATATTGTTTTTATTAGTATTCTTGGTATTTTTCTCTTTTTTTAGGTTGTACGTGCATCCGCTTCGTATTTTACAGTTTTACGAACTATACTGTAATCCCTCTCTAGAATTTAAAAAATTTCTCTTCTAATAAATATAAAATTATTATTAATATAAAAACAAAAATGATATATAATGTTTTATTGTTTAACAACAAATCTATATTTAATAAGAGGTGTAATGCCATTCGAGTCAAACACTGGTTGTTGGTTGTGTGCCAAATAATCCTTTATTGTGTTTATATACGTTTCGATCCTAATTCGGATCCTTATCAATATGTAACATCTAACTTAATATCAAAGTGCTACCTAGAACACTGTACAATATAATTGAGATTTATTATCGAAATATAAAAAATAATTAAAAAAGTCAAAATGTAAAAACAAAGAATTGAATCGTATACATCAAATATTACAATAAATATGCTTCAAATCGAAATTGATGAAATAAGTACAAAAATTAAAATAATAAATAAATGTGTTATAATATAAATTAACTTACATGATATGTTAGATGCACGAACAATAAAAACGTGTTATCATGTCGAGTGGTTATATGATAATAATAAATGAAGTAAAATTGTGTCAGTTAAAAGTTAAAGTGAGGTTATTAAGAAAATGAAAATCAAATATTAGTAAATAAACAATCGTATGCTTTGTCTAATAAATCTGTATCCGTCTGTAAATTTAAACTATTCTTTTGTTGATGAATATGTATCATTTCTGAAATCAGTCTTTTGTTTAAAATTATCTCCTCATCAAGTATTCTCACATCATCCCAATCGAATTCATGAGAGAAATTCACTCTATGTTCAGTGATAACTGAATGTTGTTGAGTGTTCCAATTAATGTGATTCTTATGCTCTGCTATTCTAGTTTTAAGAATCCTACTAGTTTGACCTACATATGTTGCATCACACTCACGACAAGAAATCTATATTTCTGAGAAAATAATTAAATACAAAAATATCAAAGTTTGTACTTATACTTTTATCTTTTTGATAAATACTATCTTTATACCTTTAATAAAATATAGGTATATAGAAAAGCCTTGTGTGACAATGATAATACACATACCATAGACCTTTAATAAGCTTATACCCCACAAGACTGTCATTTTCTAATGTAAGCGATTTCGAAGTAACTACTTCTACTCGTAATAGTCTGGTCTTGCTTAATCGACTTACGAATAAAATTTTCATATCTCTTTTGTCTGTGTCGAATACACTAAGACAGTATTTTCAGCTGTTTCCCTTCTCTATAATTACGCAATTTCTATAAGATAATCTTGCGACTTTACACTGTGTAGTTTTGCTCTCTGCGGCAAAACACGTCAGCAATAAATATGTTAGTCGTGTATTTTGGATTTCATGACAATCAAACATTAAACAGAATTCTCAATGGGAAACCGACACAATTTATATCTTATGGTAACCGCGTAATTTTCCTTTTGTAATAGTAGCGGTAAAAGATAAGGGGAAAAATGGATGATATCGAACAGTTTTTCCAAGATTCGCATTATAACATCATTCGAATATTATTAAGCATCAGTGGTCTGTGGCCTTTCCATACGCGAAGTAGACGTTATGCAATATATATTGCTTTGATGTTGGTATTTGTATCTGGATTTATATTTGAGGTAAGTTAAAAATAAATACATATTATTTTAAGGGGGGAACCTCATGTAAATAGCCTGTTTTTCAGGAATTTTTTTTGAAAAATGTAATGCGTAGATTAATTTGCAATTTAAGGCACAATTTATTTACGTTATAATATTGAAAGAAAATATTTTTTTAAGACTGATCGTTAAGAATAAAACGGTGCAATGGCGGCTTGAAAACAGCGTCTTGAAAATGCGCCGTGCAGCATACAGGTCACAAAAATGATCTGAAACAAAAAATACAAAATGGGTTCTTTAGTTTATGCGAAAACGCTCAGCATGACGGTCCCCTTTTATTAAAATTTGCAAATTTGCAAAAATGGCGAAGTTTTGAAAAAAAAAAAAAAGATTTTCTTTTATAAACAATTGTTAATAACAATGTTTTAAATAAAAAAAATAAAAATCGGAGCTCGTCATGCTGAGGCCAAATATCTATAGAATTTCTATACCAAATTTCATAAAGATCGAATGATTAGTTTTTGAGCTACGTTGCACGGCGTGCGAAATTTTGCGTTTCGAGAAAAACGCGTTTAAAGTTTGAGTAATAGAAAAATCGTGAAAAAATTCGTAATTCGTTCTAACTTACCGCAGTTTTTTGCTAATCTGCGATTCCAGGGCCATAGAGTAGACCCTCCTCTTCTTCAAACTGTTCTAATTGAGCCGTTTTTTGCTGTTGTCGAAAAGTACGAGCCTCTTTGGTGGCATCAAGAGAGCGGCGCTCCTGCTGTTCAATACGGCGTTTAGGTCAAACTTTATTACAAAGGAACCGAAAGGCCGATTGTCCGACGAGCGCTCGACTATTTGAGTGCTCCGCCCAATTCGACAAATTTCCTATCAATTTAAGCCAAAAAATAAAATGGCTAAAAAATTTCATTTTACATGAGGTTCCCCCCTTAAGACAGTATTACATGTATTATTGCAATTTTTATTGTGCTATTTTTAAAAAAATTAGACAAATTAAATTGATGAGAAATAATATAAGGTAATTTTATACCTTATATTGTTTCATCGAATTAATATCAAATTGACATAGTAAAATTAAATAAAAAATGTGAATTATGATCGAATTCAATTAAAATTATTTGATATATAATATTATTTGTTATATAATATGTGCGTAATAAAATCAATGAAAAATGCAGCTGACTGGTATAATTGAAGTTAGACACAATTTCTTCGAAGTGATCGATAATTTACCGTTGTTATTTTTTGCTATATTGGCCATGAGCAAAATGTTATGTGCGGTACATACATTACCAAAGGTGCGTAAATAAAAATGTTTATATAAAAATTAAAAGATAATAATAAATTCGGCAAATAACGCAAAATCATATTTCATTCATATTTAAATTTGTTTCGAGTAATATAGATAAAAATACTTCTAATGAAGATACAAGAGCACTGTCTTTCCCCAAAGTCGGACGAGGAAACTAAGATACAGAATTTGCACGCACAGTATGGGCAAAAATTAGGTTACGCATATACGGGTAATTCTAATATGTTGGGTTCAATAATATATAGTAAAATTAAATAAAAATTCAAGCATATTACATATAAATTACATTTCTTAAATAATTCTGAAAGATAGGGTAAAAGACCATACCCTCAAAAATTTAAATGATTATCTATCCTCAAAAATTTAAACCTTTAAAACTTTAAGATATTATGTAATATAATCAGGAGGGGGGCGGATAAAATACCCAAAAAATTGTATTTAAATACAAAACACAAAATGAAAATACTCAAAAATTGTATTTAAATACAAAATACAAAAATACTCAAAAAATGTATTTAAATATATAGTTTTTTATTCTTCTTTAAATATGAAACACTTTATTCCAATTTTATTTAAACTTATTTAATACAAGGGGGGGAAAAATACATTAAAATCGTATTTAAATACAAAATACCTTTTAAAATATACATTTAAAGAAAAATGAGCGTACAGTTTTACCATTGTTCTCATTCAAAACCTATACGCTTGAATATCGCGTGTCGCTCGCTACAAACATCGCGTTGGTGCCGGTCTGCAACCGGTATAAAAGTAACATAAGCTACGGCTTTTATTTTACTATCCCTCTAATCTTTTCGAGTCCATGCACCACAAGCCAATCAAAAGATTGGGATTACGTAGCGACTCTCTTCTTGTGGCCTTTGTGAAGTTAGCATCTCAACTTTAAAAATCAGCAATTTTAATAACATTACTGCTTGCACCCGCAATAGTTCTACAATTCCTGATAGGTTTTATCAATAGTTCCGTCGATTTAAGCAAAAAATTTTAAAAAATAAGAATATGCGGTGCTAACTTCGTGTGGCATCGCAGGATTCGAAAAAGTCGATTTTTTTGATGGAATCATATAGTTCTCGAAGAGTTCTACAGTTCCTGATAGGTTATGACAATAGTTCCGGTCAATTAATATTTTTAAATAAATTTTTAAAGTAAGAGCTGGCACCTCTACAAGAATTGGATATTTTAATAACAGTTCTATTTGCACCCGCAATAGTTCTACAGTTCCTGATAGGTTTTATTAACAGTACCGTTAATTTAGGCCAAAAATTTTAAAAAATAAGAATATGCAGTGCTAACTTAGCGTGGCATCGCACGTCAAGAGTAAAGTACCTTCTCGTAGTCAGTTCTGGCCGACTCTTTTCGCCATTTTCCGACAGTTCCACAATAGTTCCGAAGAAATATGCAGGTATCGATCCGAGTACTCCTCGTTTAATATGTTTAAACGATTTATTAATTTTTCCGTTGGTACCGCGCGTCAAAAAGTTGTTTGGAAACTGGCGAAAAGTCGGCTGGAACTGGCTGCGAAAAGGTACTTTACTCTTGACGCACGATGTCAGCGGAAAAATTAAAAAACTATTTAAATATATTAAACGAAAAGTACTCCGGTCGACCAGAAAAATTTCGATTTAGTGATAGGAATTCTTTTGAATAATGGATATCCTCTTCACCTTATAGTATTTACAATTAAAAAAAGACTTTACATGAAATTTGACAATTTTAACGAAAAGACGGTTACACTTACAAAAGAAAAAAAGAAAAAATGATTGACAATAATGACATTAACGCTGAGATAGTAAAAAAAGAAATGATTAAATTTTTCACTATTCCTTTTATTCCTAAAATTTCGGAAAAGATAAAAAAATTTTTTATTAATTCTCCATTGATACGTATGTCTTGCATTGGAATTAATAAACTTAATAAAATAATTAAAGTACAAAAGGATGTGTTACCACATTTTTCACAGTCGGATGCTGTCTACAAAATTGACTCTAAAAATTGTGAGTCTTCTTATGTAGGACAGACGAGCAGATGCCTATCAACACGCATTAAGGACCATAAAAACCACATCAATAGGAATATTTCCCAAAATTCGGTCATCACACAACATCGCTTGGATTTATCTCATGATTTTGATTGGGACTCCATACGCATTTTGGACAAAGAAAAAATATGGAACAGAAGAATGATATCGGAAGTGATACATACAGGTGCAACTTTCGGTTGATTTTCGAATCGTTTACGTCTAGCTTTCGCTGTCCCCCTCACAACACAGCACCGCACATAATAAGGAAAAGTAACTATTTTACATTTATTTAATAATTTTGTTTTTTAATATGCGATCGCATTAACGAAAAATAAAAAATAAATATAAAAAATAATAAAAAGAAACAGATCTACGAGCCCAAAAATTCGTTGAATTGTATATTGATGGTAAATTAATTATATCATTGTGTTAAAAATATATAAAGTTTAATATAAATATAAAAATATATAAAATTAATAAAAACAAACGTTTCGACCTTTGTTAGGTCATTATCAATGTTTAAAAAGTCGCGAGAATCGTTAATATTATAACATTATAAAACATAAAATATGTATAAAAATAAAAATATAAAAATATATAATGTAAATTGTATGTAAGTCTCACTCGCATTGAAACGCATTTTGGAACGTCAGCAAGAGTCCACAAAAATAACGCAAATCGTTCATTATTATATATCATATGGTTAGTGAAATAATTGTTTCTGTCGAAAACACATCAGAAATGTAATGAAAGTAAAAAAAATAATAATACGAAATATAAAGAAATTTCAAATCGTAGAGGTAATCTAATACAACATTAGTAATAAAAATATCATAAAATAATGCAAATAGTGTAAAGAGAGTCACTTTTCAAGGCAATAAATTAAAATAAATATAATGTAAAAATAACAATTATTATACATCATATTAATAATGTTAATTTAGTGTCAATTAAATTAAAAAATAATAAATTACCTTGTAAAATTGTGTCGAAGTACAATTATAATTAATGTATTATTAGAATAATACGATGAGAGCCAATTAAAGATATTTCAATAAGGCATTTTAAAATTAGAATAACAAACATTTCAAGTACAAAGGAACTAACAGTTAGAAAATAAGGAACTAACAGTTAGAAAAAATATGGAAAGGGTAAATACGTAATGAGAAAGGGATAAAAAGTAATAAGTAAGGAGTAAGAAGTAAGGAAATTTTAGAAGGAGAAAGAGAATTAATAATAGGAGTATAAGTTTCTGGTAAAAATTCCGTATCATTCTGTTTATTAAGACCTTGTTTCTGTCTTTTAATGTGAATCATTTCAGACACCAATCTCTTATTGTATGAAGATTCAATGTCTAAAATTTGAACATCATTACATTTAAAGTTATGATCAAAATTAATACGGTGATCAGTAATGACAAAAGGAGAACCTGTCCTTTTTCTAATGTCAGATATATGTTCTTTTAATCTGGTACTCAATTTTCTTTTAGTTTGACCAACATAGCTGGCCTCACAGTCATCGCAAGAAATCTTATAAATTACATTATTATTAGAAAAATGTTTCAATTTATCTTTGCCTCTTTTTTTGAAACTTTTTAAAGTATTGGAAATAGAATAGGCTAATTTACATTGGAACATATCGGATATGGGACGGAAACTTTCGGAAATCGATTTAACGTAAGGGATTGTGAAATATTTATCTTTGACATGAATATTATGAAGACGAATACTGTAACTTTAATTTGTTTATAACTTTTTTTTGGAGAGTGGACAAACGAAAATAACGGGTGGACAAACATGGACAAACAGTGGACAAACGAATGCAATAAAGATTTTATCAAAATTCGCATTTAGGGGTACCAGTTTCACAAAGCTGTCGGGAGTATTTAAAATAATTTTATTTAAAACACATGTTTCAAATATACAGAGAGGGGCATTTAAAATAGGTCACCTGAATAACTCGCTTGTTATTGACAATAGAAGAAAAATTGTCAAACAAAAGTTGCTTGGTTTCGAGGGGCACATAAAGTGATGTCAATAATTGTTTTTTTGGTGGAGGCGCTAAAAAGATATGAAGGTCATCTCCACTTTTTTAAATGGAATTATGTAATTTTTTTTAGATAACGTGATTCCTATAATTATTTTGCATATAAAAGTATTAAGGTAGAGATACCAAAAAACCAATAGTAGTATTAAGGTACGATAATCAAAAAGTCAACAGTTTACGAGTTATTTAACATTTTGTGTCAATATGTATTAAAATAAAGTATAAAATATCTCGAAAACTATTGGTTTTTTGGTATCTCTACCTTAATACTTTTATATGCAAAATAATTAGAGGAATCACGTTATCTAAAAAAAATTACATAATTTCATTTAAAAAAGTGGAGGTGACCTTTATATCTTTTTAGCGCCTTCATCAAAAAAACAATTATTGACATCACATTATATGCCCCTCGAAACCAAGCAACTTTTGTTTGATAATTTTCTTCTATTGTCAAAAACAAGCGAGTTATTCAGATGACCTGTTTTAAATGCCCCTCCTGTATATGAGTCATTCCATGCCAAGTGGGCCACTCAAAATTTTTGGATTTTTGATTTGGCTGAAATTTTGATATATTATAGTACCCATCGCAAGAAGCTACCATAATTTTTTTCAAATTTTTTTATCAACATAGTCATGAGATATGAATTTTTTTCAAAATTAGCATTTTTCAAAATTCGCAATTTTCAAATGCCTATAACTTTGCGAAAAATAATCCAAACAAAACGTTTTTTTTTTTAAATATGTGTTTTTTTTCTCTAGTTTTCAAAAAAAATATCAAAAAAAGTTTCAAAATTGTTTTTTAATTTTTTTTGTAATTTAATATAAAAAATTATTAATTTTTTAAAGTATGACACTTCTAATTTTTTTTAAAAAATTCTCATAAAAACTTAAATTTATTTGATGATTTTTAAGACTAATTTGATCGTGGGCAAATTTTTCCTTCTATTTTTTTTCGAATTAATTTTTTTTTATTTTCGTATTTTTTACGCAATGGAACAATATGAAATCATGATTTTGTCATGATCTACAATTTTATTATTTATTCTCAATATAATAAATAACTTTAATATTTTTACAATATTTTTTGAGAAATTGGGAGTTTTTCTTATAATTAAAAAATCAATAAATATTTTTCGTCGAGAAGGTATCAAAATTTATTTTCTTAAACGTTTAAATAATTTACATACTCTACATTCCTCAGAATTAGAATACTCTTTTACAGTAATACAACCATTTTTATTAGGTTTGATACAATGTAATTTTTGGTAAATATATAGAAAAGGGAGCCTCCCCCCGATGATCTTGACCTTGACATATGTTGTCAAGGTCATGACCCTGAGTAACCTCCCCCAGGTTTTAGGTGGCGGTCACTGTCCGTTAAAAAGTTATTAACAAAAAAAGTTTCAAAATTAACGTATCATTTCTGCCATATATGTATTATAACAAGTACTATTTTACATCTCCTTCTGTTTAGAAACGTTAAACTTTACAGGCGAAGCAACTCTCACCTCCCCCAACCCCCTGCGAAGGGGCACACAACTTCTACAATTGTGTTCCGTTCGTTATATAATGATTATGACAGGCGTCAGAGAGGGGGTGGATGATTCTAAATGGGGAAAAAATAGGAGATGAAGGGGGGGGAATGGACCTATGAAAAAACGGGGGGAAGATCGGTGATAGACTACGGAATTGTAAATTGGGAGGCATGGGAGAGGATAGATAGGTTTGAAATAGGATGTAGGATAGAGTCAGATCATCAGCCGATCATAATCGATTTTGGAAGTAGGTACGCGGGAAAAGAGGAAGTAACAGATGAGATAGGAAGGATGCAAGATTGGTCAGAAGAAGGTATTAACATATATAAAGAAAAAATAGAGAAAATAGAATGGAAAGGGGAAGACGTGCAAGAAGGATGGGAAGAATTAGAATCGGAAATAAACTCAGCAGTTGTTTGGAAAAGGACAGGAAAAAGAAGGGCTAGGTGGGAGCCCGTGGTGGGATAGAGAGTGCAGAGAGAAAAAAGGGAGGGTAAATAAAGTAAGGAAACGATATAGGGAAGGGGAAGAAAGGTGGGAGAATTTTCTAAGGTGCAGAAGGGAGTATAGGGAGGCTTGTAGAGTAAAGGAAGAATTACATAAAAAGAGAGAAGAAGAAGAAATAGAAAATATAAGAACTGAGTCACAAGTATGGAATTTTATTAATAAAGGAAAGAAAAAGAGGGAGGGGATAAGTAAGGAGATCAAAATGATAGATTGGGTTAAATATTTTACAAAGGTGTTAGGATGCGAGGAAGAAAAGAAAGAGGAATCGGGAATAAGGCAGCATACAAACAGAGTAGAAGGAGTGCAGATAAACGAGGAAGAGTTTAAAAATGAAATCAAGAGATTGAGGAAGGGTAAAGCAGTTGGCAGAGATGGAATTAAAAATGAGGCGTTGATTTGGGGAAGGGAAAAGATTAAGAAAAAGCCATACCTCTTCTCATTTTTTGGGTAAAAAATTATTGAAATTCAAAGTGGAATAACTCGGCCGGAAATTGATCGATTTTGTTCCGTCTAGGCTCATTTCACGTGGAAAACATTCAAGAAAAGATATTTCACTTGCTGGATTTTTAGACTGACTGCGGTGGAAATGCCCGAAGAAATACTAAAAAAATGTTTTTTCCCATAAGATTTACGGGTTAATTTTCAACATCGATGAGCCTCCACTTACAATTAGAATCATCGTAGGAACTTTTTATGAGCGCCAAAATTTTTGTTATTTTTTTACTAAAAAGTTAGGGGGGGGTCCCGTACAAATTTCGAAAATCGCCAAAATAACGGACACCCTAATATACATATATATATATGTATTTAGTATAAGATGAGGGGTACAGCGGAAGTCGGAGGCGATTCCAAAATAGGCCGAAAGTTACATACACTTTACGTATGTTCACTTTGTACTGGCAACTTTAATTAATAATCAGTTTCTTTTCGTGGTAATATATTAATACAATTTAACTCGTGATAGTACTGCGATAGTTTTAAATATACGCCATATTGGTCAGCAGTCGTATTTAAAATAATAATTTTATTAATATGTGTGTATTTAAATGATGACTGCATGGTTTACCGGGTGAAGGGGGGACGTGCGACTCGCGTTCAACCTTCCACATCAAAACAATCCCCAAGGCTGCTTTCACTAACCGTCCAATATTAACGCGTCAATTTTAACACAACACATTCATTTTTTATTCGTTAACGCGATCGCATATTATAAAACAAAATTATTAAATAAATGTAAAACAGTTACTCTTCATGGTAATATTTTATGCGTGGTGCGGTGTTGTGAGGGATACAGCGAAAGCTAGACGTAAATGATTCGAAAATCAACCGAAAGTTGCACTGTCCCCCTCACCTCACCGCTCCGCCTGCAGTCGAAATGCCCCATAGCAGTCGAATGGAATTATTCTGCGCGCGGAGCGGTGAGCTGGGGGGAACAGCAAAGTTAGACGGAGGCGATTCGAAAATCTGCAGAAAATTGCATTTTCCACCTCACCGCTCCGCGTGCAGTCGAAATGCTCCATGGCTGTCGAATGGCATTGTTCTGCGCGCGGAGTGGTGAGATGAGGGGAACAGCGGAAGCTAGACGGTGGCGATTGAAATCAACCGAAAGTTGCATTTGCCCCCTCACCTCTCCGCGTGCAGTCGAAATGCCCCACTACAGTCAAATGGCATTGTTCTGTGCGCGGAGCGGTGAGGTGAGGGGAACAGCGGAAGCTAGACGGAGGCGATTCGAATCATCCGAAAGTTGCATTTGTCCACCCCTCCCCACCTCATCACACCGCGTGCAGTCCAAGTGCTGCATGATGGTCGAATGGCATTGTACTGTGCCCGGTGCGGTATGATAAGAAGGATAGCGAAAGCTGGACGAAAACTATTCGAAAATCAACCGAAAGTTGCACCTCCCTCGCAGTCCATATGCCCCATGACGATCGAGCGGTATAGACTAGCGCCACATTTGTCTCTTGCGGCAGGAATGTCAGAAGGACATCGAATGGAATGTGGTCGACGATATTAATGATGACAAC
Organism: Cyphomyrmex costatus; assembly: GCF_001594065.2. Classification (NCBI taxonomy): domain Eukaryota; kingdom Metazoa; phylum Arthropoda; class Insecta; order Hymenoptera; family Formicidae; genus Cyphomyrmex; species Cyphomyrmex costatus. Next base: position 175,902 of record NW_017278502.1, read on the forward strand.
GATGACGATGACGATGACGACGACGACAATAATGACGACGACGTATCTTAAAAATAAAACGTGAAAATTTACAGTTTCTGACTTTGAGTCGTGATATCTTCGCTCATAGGACACGTAGAGAAAAATTAAAAGCATTTTTATTATACAATTTAAGCAATTGCTATCGATTGAGCGTATATAGAACTTGATCCATTTAGCCGTTACTGAGATCTGACCATCTCAATCCCCCGAAACTCTCAGATTCGCTTAAAGGAGGTACGGTAGTGCCGCGGCGCTTGGCTTAGCGATTAAGAAGTAAAAACATGGTTTAAACTTACAAAATAACACTCAATCTTTAGATCTATTGGATTTGTTTTGTAACACATGGATTTGTTTTGTAATACATGACACTTGCATCTTATATTTGTTATTTATTATTTTGACTTTACGATGGATTTCTTGTTTTCTCTTGTCTGACACACACGCACACACACACACACACGCACACGCACACACATACGCGCGCACGCACGCACACATACACACACACACTCCACTTTTATCATTTCAATATGTACGTTGTGTTCAACAATCCAATTAAGTTTTATATAATTTTTCTAAAAAGTTTTTTATTTATTACTGTAAAAAAATTTTTTTTATCAAATTTTTTTTATCAATTATTATTGTATTTCCAATAATAGTTTGCGGAATAACTAAATGGATTTAGGGTTGGATTATACTGGCCGTAATCTGTTAACTTATGTCGTAATCTGTAAAAATTGACGAATTATAATCGATTATTCCCCTCTCATTCGACTGTGATTGGTCAATTTTTACAGATTACGGCAAAAGTTAACAGATTACGACCAGTGTAAATCAACTCTTAATATGTTGCGACATTCTTCCAGTCTAAATGTTAACTCGTCTTCATATGAGTGAATTTTTGAAGGAATTCTTATATTAATCTGTTTTATGTATTGATAATAATTATTGATAATAATTTTTTAGTAAATTGAGCACTTTAATGAACGAGTTTAGACTATTGGACATTATTACTTATTACGTATGTAATTCTTCATATTTTACTACATCTTTTAATATTTAAACTTTCCAATGTACTGAGGAGGATCTCAAGCAGAGATCGAAACGTATATCTAATTACAATAAAGAAATATTATCATACACATTATCATCCAGTGTCGGCTCATATTGGCATTTTTTATTATTTTTAAATATATTAAAGTACAAAAAGATGTTCGGGCTCACACATCTAAAAATAATGTAGTATACGAAATTCAGTGCAATGACTGTGATGCATCTTATATCGGACAGACAGAAAGACAGTTGAAAATCAGAATTAATGAACATCGCAGTCACATTAGACACAATACGTCTACTCGATCGGTTATTACTGATCACAGATTATAAAATGATCGTGATTTTCAATGGGACAATGTAAAAATCTTAGATGAACCAAATTATAGAAAACGTATAGTTCCAGAAATGTTAAATATTAAAAAGCAAAAACATAGTTTAAATTTGTAGACTGACACTGAAGGTCTTCACAAAGCTTATATTCCCATTGTAAATAAAGTTTGATCTTTCGATACCGATAATTTCATCTCGCTCAGTCTAGTGTGAACTATCAGATTACTTGCGCAATAGTCACTCAATGCTCGTTATCAAGCGACGCGGTAGCGTCGCGACGCCAAGTGCATAAAATAAAAATATAACTGTTTGACATGATGACATGATACTTGATGTGTGTATATGTTCATGCGATGTCAAATTCACGACGCTACCACTAGCTTTATCTCGAGTTTTCACATCTTGAAACTTTAGATTAAAATTACTCAGAATTTAAAAGCAGAATCAAAAATCTAAAAACACTTTTATTATATAATGTCATCGGTATCTTTCGATTGCGACCAGTCCGAATAAAATTGGTGCAGCCGATACCGAGATCTAGAAACCGAGTCCCGAAAAGGGTACGTTTCAGTTATGTTCAGACGTACGTGTGACACATACATATATTTTTCAATCGTACGTGTGACACATACATGTAAAGCGTTTTGTCCATTAGGCTGCTGTTCACAATGTCTACATTCAAAAAACAGTCACATGTGTAATAACATACATATGTGTAT
>NW_017278502.1:178287-180483 GCF_001594065.2 Cyphomyrmex costatus
GGTCTGTCTTATGTGACTGGCGTAATGAAGAATACACTTGGTCAATTATATTTATCTCATATCTGTTTTTGATCAAGAAGTTCAGTATCTTTTATATGCACTTGGCGTATGTTTTTTTCTTTTTTTAAAAAAAGGTTTTTTATGGGATTTAATATTATATTAAGTTTCAGTGAATATGTATTTTAATTTTATTTTCATTTTAATTTATGACTATTTTTATTTTGACAAAATCCTTTTTGTGTTGTATGCTAACGAATCGTTTTTCTAAATTAAGTTTTTTTGGTAAATATCAAGTTTAGGGGAGCCCCCGCCAATGACCTTGACCTTGACATATGTTATCAAGGTCACGATCCTGAGTAACTTTGCCTTAATAACTAGCCGTCGCTCGCCCTCCGTTAAAAAGATATTAACCAAAAAAGTTTCAAAAATAACGTCCCATTTCTGCTATATACAATACAGTATTAAATACTATTCTACATAGGTTTTGACCTTCCACGCGAAGCGACTTTCACCCCCCCCCTCTCCCCATCTCTTGCAAAGGGGCGTACGATTTCCATGATTGTACTGTTGCTATGATAGTACTGTCGGGGCAGACCTCTGTGACGGTGTGGGTGCGAGGGGGTGGCCGAAGGCACACCGTCGTCAGAGATGTGCCCTGACAGTACAATCGTAGAAGTCGTATGCCCCTGTGCAGGGGAATGGGGAAAGTTACTTCGCTTGGAAAGTTCAACGTTTCTGAACAGGGAAAGGTGTAGAATAGTACTTTATATCATACATACATAGCGTACATTAAAACTATGCACGCATACATTGTTCAATGTAAAGCGACGTAGAAATTGTAAGTTCTTTCACAGAGGAAAAAATGGAGTCTTGTTCCACATGTACCCCTATTATTTAAATTATGAGTTAACACAATATAATACGACACGAAAGTTGCAAGTTCCTTCGCACAGAAAGAGGTAGGGTGAGAGTCGCTTCGCGTGGATGCAGTAGGTTCCGCCTCCCTGCAGGGGGCTCCACTACTGTTAAAAATAACCTAACCCAACCTATTCAGTGGTGTGAGGTAGCTCTTGCTTCGCGTAGAAAGTCGAAACCCACGTGCAATATGTATAATTATAAGAAATGATACGTTATTTTTCAAACATATTTTGTTAATAACTTTTTAACGAAGGGCGAGCGACGGCTAAAACCTGTTGGAGGTTACTCAGGGTCGTGACCTTGACAACATATGTCAAGGTCAAGGTCATTGGCGGGGGCTCCCCTAAACTTGATATTTACCGTTTTTTTTTATGATCTCGTTGGTAAGTTAAATATTTTATATAAATTTGACAAAGTTTTTTCGATAGATTCTTGTCAACTTTATGTTAAAATTACAGATATATTGGTTTGTATACGATTTTTCCATCGTTTACTGCCAATATCACGTAATAAATGGAGAAATCGAGGAGTTAATATTTTATCTAATTAAACTACATGTACGGAATGTTTTTTGGAATGCCTGAAGATGACTCGATCCAAGAGTCGAAACTAATTGCGTCAATTCTTTTATTAAATTTATGTTATAAGGGGCTAAATATATTGTTTTAGTTTTAAGTTTTAGTTCGATGTATTTCTTTAAACATTTTATTACACACATAATATTATAACCGCTTTATTATTTTCATTTTATGATTTGACTCTAATTCGTCTTTCATCTATGCTTAATTATTTTTATATAAAGAGTCCTTTATTTTCTAATTTAATTATATATTTTATTTTATTCAATTTTTTTACATTAACTTCAACATGTCAAACATTTTTCGAATAATATCCGATGTATTAGAATAATATCTAACATATTTAGTATTGGAATAATAATTTTACAATAATAATACCTTCGAAAATATTAGATGATTCGAGTAATCTTGAGTCTTGGGTAACCTAAGGACACACGTTGATTGACACGAGGTTATATTATCGGTTTTTACGAGACGCCAGTATTATGCTCACTTCGTGATTAATGACTATAATACTGTTAATAGTATTAGGAAAAATACAAAAAAGTGAATATATTTTATTGACATTGGTCGCGTTCAGCGGACTCAACAGTTGAGTGAGCGCTCGCTATTATTGGTGTATTCTTTTAGATCATCCAATCAAAATTTTTAATCTAGAAGAACGCACCAATAATAGTGAGCGCTCACTCAACTGTTGAGT
>NW_017278502.1:184868-192254 GCF_001594065.2 Cyphomyrmex costatus
GCGATAATCCACCAAATAATAGCGACATTAATAACAAATATGAAATAATACGACCTGCGTGTGCCGCGCTTCTCGTGACTTCAGCTAAATTCTTCATACAGCAATCTCTTCCTCGTGGGAGGCGACGTCTTCTCTCTTCTAGCGATAGGTGAGGCGGCCGAACACAAGAATACAGCGTAGCCACCGGCTCTGATCGTGAATTACCGGCAAAATCCGAGCTCAGGATCGTCTTAATATTAACTAAAACTTAACTAAATAGCGACAAGAAGAAAAAAAGAAAAATAATACAACAATCGCACAAAGAGAATATCAATTAAATAATACAATAATCGCAAAAATGAAATAAAATTAAATAATAATGTCGCACATTCGCTTGTGCGCTCGCCCGCTGACCCTGAAGGACCCAGGATCTCGCGTTATGCCGTTTTTCTGGGTGACTGACAAAATGTCACGTCACAATATATATATATATACTAGAATTTTTTGACAATAATAATGAATTACGAAAATTTTTGTGCAAATTAGGTTTTTTATTAAGCCATAGTGTCCTTTATTCACTCTCAACATTACTGACGAGAATTTTGTATGTGAAATCTGAGAAGACTGATGAAACATCAAATAATGAGCAAATAGGACTATTTTATCACATTAGTTCCAGAATTGATTTAGACTCATATTATGTTCCAATTTTTATACATTGTAGTATATGTGAGTTTATATACATGTTCCTACTCTCTGTAATCGATGTTTTGTATCTAACAGTGGTTGAATACTGCTGCGGTTTGTTCGCAGCCTTAAGGTGAGTCCAATGATCATAATTTAAAATTTAAATACACAAATTCCGTAATGATGTGAATTCAAAGCAAATAATGGGACAGTTTATTCGTTGCAAAGACGATAATTTAAAAAATAATTATAATTTCTGAAAATTTTGAGTTTAGATATCGATTGGAAACTGCATTAGTTTTGGAAAACAAAAGATTGTCAATTTCTACAAAAGATAAATCTTATGCAAATATCGTGTATAGTATTCGTAGACACACCGAAACATTGCAGTAAGTATGCGTTAAGATATTTTATATTTCATCTTTGTACAAACAATAATAACAAATGAAAAAATATATTTCTATATATTACATCAGATTTGTTGCCATTGTGGAATCAACATATAGTTTACCTCTTTTTATACAAATTGGATTGACTGTACTTCTGTTAAGTCTCCTGGGATATCAGGTACACATAAAAATTCTCTTATAATCAATAACATAATTCTAGAATATCCTTCTAACACATACACGCACATGCACACGCACACACAAATTACCAAAGAAAATACTAGATGGAATTAAGTATTATAATTTAACTAAAACGAATAAAGTACTATTCAAAGAACTTCCAACAAATGATACATCGCAAATTAAAAAACCCAACAAATTTAAACCTTTGAAAACTAACCGCAAAAATTTGAACGTTTCTAAATTAAAACGATTACTTAACCACAAAATAAAAGACTCACTAAGCTTCAACCTTTGAAAATTAATCCCAAAAATTTGAACCTTTCTAAATTAGAATGATTATCTAATAATGTAACCTAATAATTTAAACCTTTAATACTTTAAATGATATTATCTAATATAATATATTACCACGAAAAGTAACTGATATATTACTAAATGTGCTAGTTCAAAGTGAACATACATTATGTATATCTTCTACGTTGAATATGTACCACGAAAAGTAAATGATAGATTATTCAAGGTGCAAATTCAAAATGAACATACCTACATATAAGTAAAACAGATTACAATCTGCATATTACAGTTTTCTAGAAAATAACTGCAATGAACATACATAAAGTATATTTTCTATGTTGAATATGTACCACGAAAAGTAACTAATAGATCATTCAAGATGCAAATTCAAAATGAACATACATACATATAAATAAAACAGATTACAATTTGCATATTACAGTTTTCTAAAAAATTTCTGCAATATGTTATTCTTCTAGTGCACAAAATATAAAAGTCGGTTATTGAGATTTGATTTGAAATTTATTTAATTTATACTAGCCCGTGCAATGAAAAGTAATTGCTTGTAATTCCAGAGTACCAATCTGTTAATGACTCGGAAAAAGAACATGGCGGCCTGCTCTCAAAAGACTGATGAGTTTCTCGTTGTTCACTTAGAAGTAATGTCGAAACTTGTACGGAGTAATTTTTTCGACACTTGAAGTACGAAAAGTATTACTTATAAATAATGAATAATAAGATTAGATTAGAATAAAATAAGGATCCACCGCATTTTCAAAAGCTACATAACGATAATGATGTGAACACATTATGTTGAAATGCCTTTTTCTTATGTACAGAGTAATTATTATTACGACACTTGAAGTGCGAAAGGTATTACATTTAAATAGTAAGATTAAATTAGAATAAAACAAGGATCCACCGTATTTTAAAAAAGCTCCATAACGATAACGATGTGAACACACAATGTTACGTTGAAATGCGTTTTTCTTATGTACAGAGTAATTGTTATTACGACACTTGAAATACGAAAAGTGTTACATTTAAATAGTAAGATTAGATTAGAATAAAATAAGGATCCACCGTATTTTCAAAAGCTCCATAACGATAACGATGTGAACACACAAAATTATGTTGTAATGCCTTTTACTTACGTCATTCTCAACAATACCAATCGATGCTTGCCGTCATTAATGCGAATATTTAAATCAATCTTCCAAACACTATTACATTTTGTACTTGCACCGTAAGAATAATGTCACTTTTTTTTCAGAGTTAATTGATAAATTTCTTATCTATGCTATAATACAACTAACTCAAAACCGGAAGTTCAAACAAAAATTAGAATTCGACTAAAAAAAGATTAAAGTCATTTAATCCAAAACATTTTCATAACTTCTATTTCAATCATTTATTCCATCCATCAAAAGTCGTTTGAGAGCAGGCCGCCATGTTCTTTTTCCGAGTCATTAACAGATTGGTACTCTGGAATTACAAGCAATTATTTTTCATTGCACGGGATAGTATAAATTAAATAAATTTTAAATCAAATCTCAATAACCGACTTTTATATTTTGTGCACTAAGAATAACATATCGCAGAAATATTTTAGAAAACTGTAATATGCAAATTGTAATCTGTTTTACTTATATGTATGTACATTCATTTTGAATTTGCACCTTGAATGATCTATTAGTTACTTTTCGTGGTACATATTCAACATAAAAAATATACTTTATGTATGTTCATTGCAGTTATTTTGTAGAAAACTGTAATATGCAGATTGTAATCTGTTTTACTTATATGTAGGTATGTTCATTTTGAACTTGCACCTTGAATGATCTATTAATTACTCTTCGTAGCACATATTCAACATAGAAAATATATTTTATGTATGTTCATTGCAGTTATTTTCTAGAAAACTGTAATATGCAGATTGTAATCTGTTTTACTTCTATGTAGGTATGTTCATTTTGAATTTGTACCTTGAATAATCTGTCATTTACTTTTCGTGGTACATATTCAACATAGGAGATATACATAATGTATGTTCACTTTGAACTGGCACATTTAGTCATATATCAGTTACTTTTCATGGTAATATATTATATTAGATAATATCATTTAAAGTATTTGTTCGTGGTTGTGTGAATCGCTGTTTCGATCTCGACTGAGACCTCGAATGACGGAATGGATTAGTGGACTGGAAGGATGAGACCACTGAGCACTCCTCTTTTCACTTGTTGTAAGCAAGCTTTATTCACAGTAAACGCAGTGTTATTCGCGTGGCACGACGAAAGAGGCGATTAACTGCTGTTAATACGCCGATACTCATCCACGACGGTAGCCGTGATGAGAAGAACAAAGTAACGAGTCGCGGTAGCGAACACGTAGAAGGAAAGCTGCGGCTTTCGTCGAGTAATTGAGAGCACGACTTGACACGGCAAGTACTGATTTGTGTCTGAGGGGAGAATCGCGCTGCGCGATTAGCGCGACGAATCGGCAGGACGACAGCGACATCGGTTTCCAAATATGCGGCGAAATTGTAGTAATGATATTCGCAAGACGGCGCGGTGAGTGCGACGAAAGATTCACGGACAGAATCGATGGATGGCGCAATCGATCCTTTATTCGGCTTTTGTAGCGCGAAACTTATCCTATTCCGGAACATACCGCCCGCCTCGGCTAGACTAGCCGAAACACGATTATTTGATGCCGCCCGCCGTGCCATTCGAGTTTAAACGATATGATACATGACGCTTTACACTTTACTTAGACTTAGAAAAATATGATACATACATAGAAATATTTACATAGAGAGGTATACGAGAACATGAACTTATTATACAGTAAGTTCGAGCTAAAGGAGTTCGATCAATGAATGCCACGAAAGGAAATCGTTCATGTGGACGTTTCGTTTAAATCAACGGGTAGGAAACATAGCTTCACTATGGAACGTTTATACGTCGATTTTGACGTTTTCACAGTGACGACGCGCGTTAATCCGTCGTCTCCGGTGTGGCATTCAATGATACGACCGAGTTCCCATTTGCACGGTGGTGCAAGGGGATCGCGCAAAAGAACTAAGCGTCCGACTCGAGCGAGTTTTTGAGCGACGCGCCATTTTGAGCGTTGTTGTAATCCGGTTAAATAATCATTTGACCATGCTTTCCAAATAACTTCGCCTTTTTGCTTCACGAGTTGCCAACGAGTCAGACGCGCTTCTTTTGTTTCTAGTAGCGTAGGAGATGGCGGCGTTGTGAGAGCGCTACCAATTAAGAAATGACCCGGTGTCAGACATGAATAATCATCAAGATTATCTGACATCGGAGCTATCGGACGTGAGTTGAGGCACGCTTCGATTTGATAGAGCAGCGTCGTAAGCTCTTCGAATGTCAGTGTGTGTGAACCGATAACGCGTTTGAGATGATATTTGACGCTGCGAACGCCGGCTTCCCATAGGCCTCCGAAGTGAGGCGCGGAAGGGGGAATGAAGTGCCAACGGACACCGTCGCACGACAGTTTGCTTCGCAAGTTTGAATCTTGTTTTGCTGCATGAATTGCAGCTTTCAATTCGCGATCAGCTCCGCGAAAATTCTTTGCGTTATCGGAATATAAATCGGTCGGCATCCCGCGCCGAGAGCAGAAGCGCGCGTATGCTGCGAGAAACGCGGCGGTAGTATAATCGCTGACTAAATCGAGATGTATTGCGTGATAGTACTGCGATAGTTTTAATCATACAGCATATCGGTCAGCAGTCGGTGTAGTATTTAAAATAATAATTTTATTTAATATGTATTTAAATGATGACTGCACGGTTTATCGGTGAGCCAGGCCTGGGGGGGACGTGCGACTCGCATTCGCCCTTCAGCATCAAAACAATCCCCAAGGCTGCTTTCACTAACCGTCTAATATTGACACGTCAGTTTTATAACAACATATGTTTTTTTTTTTTCGTTAACGGGATTGCATATTATAAAACAAAATTATTAAATAAATGTAAAACGCAGTTACTTTTCGCAGTAATTATAAATAAGAATTATTAAATAGATGTAAAACAGTTACTTTTCTAGGTAATATATTATGCGCGGTGCGGTGTTGTGAGAGGGACAGCGAAAGCTAGACGGAGGCAATTCGAAAATCAACCAAATGTTGCATTGTCTTCCTCACCGCTCCGCGGGCAGTCGAAATGTCCCATGACAGTCGAATACACTTTACTTGTGTTCACTTTGTATTGGCAACTTTAATAATTGATAATCAGTTACTTTTCGTGGTAATATTTCACAATTTAACTCGTGATAGTACTGCGATGGTTTTAAATATACGTCATATCTGTCAGCAGTCGGGAGTATTTAAAACAATAATTTTATTTAATATGTATTTAAAAGATGACTGCTCGGTTTATCGGTGAGCCGGGTGAGGGAGGGAGGATATGAAACTCGCGCGCATCCGCCCTTCCACATCTGGAGACACTGTAGTGTCTCGGCGCTAAGCCAAGCGCCGCGGCACTGCCGTGCCTCCTTTACGCGAATCTGATAGTTTCGGGAGATTGAGATGATCAGATCTCAGTAACGGCTGAACGGATCAAGTTCTATACACGCTCAATCGATAGCAATTGCTTAAATTGTATAATAAAAGTGCTTTTATTTTTTCTCTACGTGTCCTATGAGCGAAGATATCACGACTCAAAGTCCGAATCTGTAAATTTTCACGTTTTATTCTTAAGATACGTCGTCGTCATCGTCGTCGTTGTCATCATTATTATCGTCGACCACATTCCATTCGATGTCCTTCTGACATTCCTACCGCAAGAGGCAAATGTGGCGCTAGTCTATACCGCTCGATCGTCATGGGGCATGTTAACTGCAAGTGGAGCGGTGAGGTGAGAGGGGTGCAACTTTCGGTTGATTTTCGAATAGTTTTCGCCCAGTTTTCGCAGTCCCTCTTACCGTATCGCACCGCGCACTGTACAATGCCATTCGACCATCATGGAGAGTTCCGAAGAACCACCCGACCGCTGCGGACGCGTTTCGGCTCGGGTGCTCTTAATCGTATATTTTTGAAAGTGTTGCCGACTTTGACCGAGCATTGAACCTCAATGATGAGTGCCCGCGGATGAGCTCGTCTCGGTTGTTCGTCTTTTTGACGACAGGATTCCTGGCGCGCGTTATTGCGGTGTGACGACGCCGTAGACGCAGGCGCCCGGTGCCCTATCGAGCAACGCCATTTTCGTGGGCATTGCATCACCCGCTATTGTTATACCTATTTAACGAAAGACAATTAGACGTGATCTGGCCGTATTGCCTCTGCTGTTGGAGGTTGGAGCCATTAACCAAGAAGAAAAAGACCATCATGGAGCACTTGGACTGCACGCGGTGAGATGAGGTGAGGAGGGGGGGGCAAATGCAACTTTCAGCTGATTTTCGAATAGCCTTCGTCTAGCTTTCGCTGTTCCCCTCACCTCACCGCTCCATGTGCTGAACAATGCCATTCGACTGTCATGGGGCATTTTAACTGCACGCGGTGTCGTGAGGGAGACAATGCAACTTTCAGTTGATTTTCGAACCGCCTCCGTCTAACTTTCGCTGTCCACATCACCTCACCGCTCCGCGCGCACAACAATGCCATTCGATTGTCATGGAACATTTCGTTCGACTGCACGCGGAGCGGCGCGGGGGAATGTGCAACTTTCGGTTGATTTTCGAATCATTTACGACTAGCTTTCGCTGTCCCTCTTACAACACCACACCGCGCATAATATATTACTACGAAAAGCAACTGTTTGACATTAATTTAATAATTTTGTTTTATATATGCGATTGCGTTAACGAATAAAAAATAAATATGTTGTATT
>NW_017278503.1:0-821 GCF_001594065.2 Cyphomyrmex costatus
TATTTTTCGTAATAGTGTAAAATAATCACTTGGGAGTTTTACAATTTTTTTTTTACATTACTTCTTTTTGGAGGGGGGACAAACGAAAATAATGGGTGGACGAACGTGGACAAACAGTGGACAAACGAATGCAATAATGATTTTACCAATATTCGCATTTAGAGATTTCAACATTACTAAAAAATTTAAAGTCAAAATTTCTTGGGAGTACCGAGTAGTTCTGATCGGAGTTCTGGACAGTTCTCGGCGAGTTCTGTCGAAAAGTATTAGGGCTCAAAGCGATTGGACCAGCGGTTTCCGAGATATACTCACACTTTAAAAATTGTTGATCTTCTGACAAATGTCGCTGTATCTAGCAAACCGTTGGTCTAATCGCTTTGTCACCTTACAGTTTTCGATAGAATTCGCCGAGAACTATACGACACGCTACTCAGAACTATTCGGTACTCCAAAAAAATTTACCGACGTGGGACCCCGAAAAAATTTATAGTCAAAATTTTTTGGGAGTACCGAGTAGTTCTGATCGGAGTTCTGGACAGTTCTCGGCGAGTTCTGTCGAAAAGTATTAGGGCTCAAAGCGATTGGACCAGCGGTTTCCGAGATATACTCACTTTAAAAATTGTTGATCTTCTGACAAATGTCGCTGTATCTAGCAAACCGTTGGTCTAATCGCTTTTTCACCTTACAGTTTTCGATAGAAATCGCCGAGAACTATACGAAACGCTACTCAGAACTATTCGGTAATCTAAAAAAATTTACCGACGTGGGACCCCGAAAAAATATAAAGTCCAAATTTTTTGGGAGTACCGAGTAGTTCTGAT
>NW_017278504.1:0-553 GCF_001594065.2 Cyphomyrmex costatus
CATCGGAGATATCCTTTACATTTTCTTGATTTAATAATTTTTTTAATAAGTTGCATTTTTTTTTTCTATTCTCATTAATTCAGTGTGTCTATTTTCTTTGTCCTTCAATTTTTTAAGTAATAGTTCCTTTTTCTGTTCCATCTGTTTTCTTTTTAAAGATACCATTTGTTTCTTTAACGTAAAGCTTTCAATTGCTCTGTTCTCAGCTGTTATATGCCTTTTATGACGTTCAGTATCTCTTATTTCTTTAGTTTCTAGAAATTTTAGCCACTGTTGTTCAATGTTATTTATTTGCTAAGTTCGATCCTGTTCCATGGCGGGGACGAATTTTTGCTTCTGTATTTTTATTATTCAATGGCGAGGCAATTGAAATTGTAGCAGCAGACGCGATGGGACTTGTAAGATCACTTATAACCATATCTGGTAATAATGATTTGGAAGTTCCACAACTTATAATATGTCTTTGATCGGATAATGCAGGTTTGTCGATTTTAGTTCCTATTATTTTACTCGATACAGTGTGGGCGGCAACAGCATCTTTATTTTTGCCAAA
>NW_017278505.1:0-311 GCF_001594065.2 Cyphomyrmex costatus
TTTGACAAAAATAATTCATTGTAAGAAATAGGATACTTTGCTGAATAAAAAGAGAAATTTTCTGCAACATTATGACAACATTAGCCAGTGTCCATAGTTGGTATTTGTTCTTCGTAATAAGAATTAAATATATATCTATAAGTGTGTTGATTACTGTGTAAAAGTACCACAGCATTATAATTAACATTTGTATAATGAACACTTTGTTGAGTTTACGTGACGTGAGGCATAATTGTAGATGGACGTGCCTGTAAATAAATCATAATTGCTACAAATAATCAAACAATAAACACACGTACAAAAAGTAAAAA
>NW_017278506.1:0-586 GCF_001594065.2 Cyphomyrmex costatus
AGCCATATGAATCAAATTAAGACGTGATCTGGCCGTATTGCCTCTACGGCAACTACAAACAAGGATCCTCACTATACATATGTATAAAAGAAAAACACAACACCCAGCAAACCAACCCCTCTAACAATGCCCCCACACCACGCACAGCAGATCCCACCCGCTGCGTTCCTCTCCGCCCACCACCCCTCCCCGCGAAGCCCTGATTTTGTGCGGTATATACGTGTCGTGAGGTACGTGACGCCGAACGTCGGTAGTGTGTTACTCTAGTAAGGTGCGTTCCACTTAATACCCACAACGATTGCGAAATCATTTTGTTATTTATCAAATGTCAAATAAAGAAAAACGATGCTCGTGATCGTTGCGAGTGTTAAATAGAACACAGCCATAGTAAAAACAGTGACGCCTTTCTTTAAGCAATGTAAGAGCTTGGCCGAGAAAAAATGGTCAAGCTTGATGGAAGGTATACAATGTCAGGCGCTCCATCGGTGCCGGGACCTAAACCGAGGCCTCGAGTCGTCCAAGTAACCGTCTCGTCGCAGAGCCACTGAGCCACACAGTCCGACTATATCAGATATCTTACAGCAGT
>NW_017278507.1:0-338 GCF_001594065.2 Cyphomyrmex costatus
AGACTCACACGTACAACCCGTTCGCCAACACGACGTTTGGACACAGCGATGAGATACGAATACTAATACAACAACAAGATCTGTACACGCTGCCGTATGAAATTTTCTGTACATCGAAGGAAAATTGGCAAAGACCAAAGTGGTACCGAACGCCGACGTGGCACTGGGAAATAATTGCGTCGCTTTCATGTTCGATGAGATTCGCTACGAACTCAACGGCGTGGAGATTGACCGCAACAGAAACGTGGGCGTAACTAGCACGCTCAAAAAGTACTTGACGGTGTCATCCGACAAAAGCGTGATTCTGCGAAACGCTGGCTGGGATCCGCAGACTGAGG
>NW_017278508.1:0-694 GCF_001594065.2 Cyphomyrmex costatus
TTTCTTAGTAATTTTGCGATATTGACTTAAGCCGGTTGCGCTTCTCTGATATCTAGGACTCTAGGTATTCCTATCCGCCATTTTGGGATTACTTGACTGATAGGTTATAGTACGATTAGTACGTGGTGACAATGTAAATATATCAAAAATTAAAATAAATTGCCGTTGAGAGCCAACACAGGATGAAGGTGTGTAGTAAAATTTATTTAGTTACATATAATTGCAAATTGCATACGTTTTGACCTCTTAATCCAGGTCCTCTTCAATGCATAAAAAATTCAATGAATGAAAAATTCATGCATTGAAAAGGATCTGGATTAAGGTCGAAACGTATGCAATTTGCAATTATATGTAACTAAATAAATTTGACTACACGCCTTCATCCTGTATTGGCTCTCAACGGCAATTTATTTTAATTTTTCATTTATTCATAGGAGCCTCTTGTATATATATCGTTATTAATGTAAATATAGTTCAAGATGCCTTGTTGCGTTGCAATAAATTGTAGCAGCAGATCCGAAAAAGGTAACAAATTAAGTTAAGCACATTTGTTCGAAGTGTATTGAATTTTTGTCCTCGAAAAATTTGTCTGACATGGACTTTATCAACAAAGCAAAGTATTAGGGTGCAAACCCATGCAGCGGAATAGCGTAATGCGGAACGAGAGTAGAACCAATCACGAGATTCTCTAGAA
>NW_017278509.1:0-313 GCF_001594065.2 Cyphomyrmex costatus
CCCCGAATCAGGGCGATTCACTGTCACCCCGAACGTGAATATTTTCCGACTGATTGTAGGAATAATTGGAAGAATCACTACCATGGTAGTAATCGTCGATATAATAATTTAACTTGTAGAAATCTTCATGTAGATACTAGAAAAGACACAAAATAGTCAATTTAATATCGACACATCTATGACAGAATAATAAGTTTTTTTGCCTTGCTTACACTGTTTATACTTTTACACTTAAAATGAGATAAATATGTATCAGAGAATGGAAGTAACTCGTTACTTATAACGAAGTCAGTTACAAGTTATTTTTTTGGTA
>NW_017278510.1:0-561 GCF_001594065.2 Cyphomyrmex costatus
CTACAAATTTTGTCGATATTTAAGAAACTGTATCTCTGCTTCCAAAGATCGTAGGACATTTTTCTGGTCGCGTTTTAAAGGGTGAAACTTCTTCTTTAAAATAGTTAATATAATATTTGTCGTCCAATCAAATGGGACTTTTTCACGAAGACCAGAAGCAGATCGTGTTAAAATTCTAAAAATTTTGCGATTTTCCAAATTTTCACGGAAAATACGAACAGGCCGAAAAATCTTATTACATGCATTTTATAGTTTGAAATGTTTCCTTTAAAACGAGACCACGATCATTACTCTAGCATGTCTAGAAGCTGAGTTATCAACTTCCAAAGAGAACCTTACATTTTGCAAGATTTTGGGTATTACTGCCAGCATTTGCATTACCCGATGTGCACCACAGGGAGGTTGCTCGGTCGGAATTTGCACATCATATGTTTGTGTGGGTGTGTGAGGGGTGGTATGTGTGGGTGTGGGTGTGTGGGTGTGGGTGAGTAGGTGGGTGGATGGACGAGTGTGTGTGTGTGTGTGTGTGTGTGTGTGTGTGTGTGTGTGTGTGTGTGTGTG
>NW_017278511.1:0-523 GCF_001594065.2 Cyphomyrmex costatus
TCACCAGTGCCGAAAGGCACGATATTATGTCTTTAATTTTAAAGTTAGTCTTTATAGCCAGGGCTATTGATAATGGAATTCTGAGCAAAATTCGTCATGCAAAAGCCCATCGTATCCTCTTTTTAGAAATTAAATTGAGAGATTTGAGGAAGCGTCAGTGTCTTGTACCATATTGAGATGGCCTTCGTAATTCATCATATAGCTTCACTCATCCACGTCTCTCTTTGGGGAGGATAGGAGGGGGTAATTAAAAGAAAACGAAATAATCAAACCTAAAACTAATTGATTTTTAATATGTGTATATATTTATATATATGTGTTGTATATTTAATTGTAAGAATAATAGAGGTGAGAAAGAATAGAAAATATAACAATAATAAATTTAAGATTATTATATTACATATACTACAGAACAAGAATCAAGTTGACTGCCTTAGCTATTAATATTAATAGGTTTTAGTTATCGCCCGTCTTCTTAATGCTTGTAATTAGCATGGGCCGAGTTGGCTTCCTAGTTGGCGCC
>NW_017278512.1:0-329 GCF_001594065.2 Cyphomyrmex costatus
CGTATACGCCAGCACACACGCCGCAATGCAACCCGGTGGAACGAACGAACCGGTCAATCAAAATGATGATCGCGCAGTACGTGGATCGAAACCACCGAAACTGGGATGAACGCATCCCGGAGTTTCGATTCGCGTACAATTCCGCGCATCATGACGCGACAGGGTATACGCCGGCATACTTGAATTTGGGCCGCGAGCTGCTGTCACCTGCGAATGCCGCGAATAGCCGACAAGGCCCCGCCCCACCGCCCGATGTCACCCGCCGACACCTCGAGGAAGCATACGAGCTCGTGAAAATCAATCTGGCACAAGCCTTCCAACGGCAGCAA
>NW_017278512.1:1811-11014 GCF_001594065.2 Cyphomyrmex costatus
AGTTACATAATATTTAAAAAATATTGCTAATTCCTATTCAAATTATTGAATGATGGATTGAAAAAGATGAAGCAAATGTGTAAATTAGTATTTGCATACGAACGACTTATTTATTTTAAATTAAATAATCAAATAAAATACAAAATACATTAATTATAATTATACAAAATAAAAATAAAATAAAATATATTCTTATTCTATGAACAAAGTCGTAGAAACTTTTAATAACATTCATAATAGACTTCAATTTACGGTAGAAATTGAGAATAATAGATCTTTGAATTATTTAGATTTAACAATAAAAGTAGATAACAACAAATTAAAAATAGATTGGCATCATAAGGATACGTTTTCTGGTAGATGTTTATCTTATTTATCAAATCATCCTTTATCACAGAAGATTGGTGTCATATATAACATGGTTGATAGAGCATTATTACTATCTAATTATGAATTTCATACCCAGAATATTGAGTTTTGCATTATAACGTTATTAAATAATAATTATCCTTTACAATTAATTTTTAGTACAATACAAAGAAGAATTAAATTTATTTGTAAAATTAAATTAATTGGAACACACACACACACACACACACACACACACACACAACACACACACACACACACACACACACACACACACACATTTTGATAATAGTAACTGTATTGACCTCTTTCTCGGTCTGGGCGACCTTGCCGCGGTGAGAAAGCTCACCTGGGGTCCCGTGGAGGGTCCTAACAGCCCAGAGTACGGAGTCTTCCGCTAAATAGGAAGACTCTGTACGCGGGGTCCGGTACCCCAAGGTGTTGGGAGAACGCGCTTGCGCGGTCCCATCACTGGGGGACTTGTCCGCTGGTAGGACTTGTCCCCAATGTGCCAGTAGGAGATGGCGACTCCGACTTCAAACGCCCGGTGACCAGGCGCCGATAGGGGGATAGAGGTTCCCTGCCCTGGAGGGGTGAGGCCTATCGCCGGTCTTCGTCCCCCGCTCCGTGGAGCCCTCGCCCGTCCCGCTGGGGATAGTCCCCACGCCACGGGATGGGGAGGAGGGGGATTGCCCCTCCTCATTGCACGAAGGCCGGGGGATGACCTTGGTCTTCCCACCGGCGCCTGGGGCGCGGGGGGTCATCAGCTGCGGCTGGCGGCGAACCCATGCCTCAGGCCAGACGGGCTTGAGCCTGGACCCCGCGTGCGTCGGCTGCCGGCTTGGCCGGAGCTGGGATCGCGGGGTGGAGGACACTACGGACGGACGAAGGACTGGACTTTGGACAGTACAGAATGAACCTACGTGGACCTAAGTACTTACTTACCGACTGGACTACTGCGGGGTTGCCTCGCTGGAGCTGCCGCCGTTGCCTCGCACCTAAAACTTTGGAATGACACATTGTGGAAGAAGACGGAAGTCGGGGATCACCCCCGCTATGCGGGTCCATCTCCCCGGTCTTGCTAGAGAAGAGGACGGAAGGATGAAGGAAAGAGGGTTAAGGACAGGGATCACCCCCGCTAAGCGGGTCCATCTCCCTGCCCCTTAAGGATATAGACCAAAAGTCTCGGACCAATATCTGTCCAACGATGGATCACTTTTGAAGGAAAACGAAACCCGGCGCTGGTGGACCGCTTGTAAAATAGTCCACCAATTTAATTAATGAAAAATGGAGTCAATAAGAGAAGAAGCTGCCCCGGTTCGGATACGGGGAAGCGGCGTGTGGGGGGCCATCGTCCCGAGTCCCCCCTCGTCGATACGTGATTTTGTTAAATCATGCGACGGGCGATCCGATGCCTGCTCCGCAGGGGCATCGGTGGAAGACATAAGTCGAAAAGCGCCTGCGAAGCCCTTGGGTTCAGGGCATGAACCCACGCAGACAACACCTTATTCTCCCCTTCGTCTGAAGGGAGGTGGATCCTCGGGAGAGGATAAGGAAGAGGATAATAAGAAGGATAAGGAGAAAAAAGCACCGGTTAAGACTAAGTCGGCAACCGAAAGGAAGGCAGAGTCCGAAGTGTCCATCTCATACGTAGAGGAGGACTTGGAGAGTCTGACAGACTATTCAGACACTGACAAGGACGGTAGGTTTTTCCGAAAACCCGGACCTAAGTCGAAGACGAAGGTCATAAGGAAGACTCGTAGTTCACAAAACAAGTATGTGATCTCTTCTGAGGAATCGGACGAACAATTGAGTGAGCCTCCAGGTAAGTTCTCCCTTGTTCGGAAGGAAGACGAGGCTAGAGCAGTTCTCGTGAGCAAGAAGCGAGGACGTCCCCCTATTCCGCTGACGGCATCTCAGCAAGAAAAGAAACTCTCACAAATGAGAGAATATATCTCGCGGAGAGAAGCCCTTCGTTTAATCAACGAAGAAGAAGAGAAACGTCTGCAGCTGAAAAGAGAAGAGGTTATCAGGCAGATGTCAACTAAAGGCCTACTGAAAGGCAACAAGAATAGGAAAATCGATCTCGAGAAGTATCTGGACGATGCTGAGACTCAACCCAGCGAAGACATTAAGAAGTCTGCGTATGATAAGCTCTTGGAGATCATACGAATCGCCAAGACTTCTAGTAAACTCAAAGGAACATATAAGGGATCTCTTCAAATTATGGCGCGATCCATGATGTTGGATCTGAAAGTCCTACACGAAAGGGCAGAGCGTGCTGGTGACGCTTCTTCATCGGGAGAGATCGCCCTCCTAAAGAAAGAGATCTCTTCCATTAAGAACAGAATGAATATTGAATTAGAATTGGAGAAATCCAGAACGAAAACAGCGGAAGAACGTGTTAGTACTCTGGAGAAGAAAGTATTTCTGCTGAAACACAGCCTTGAAATGAAAGGCAACCAGACCTCCTTGGTGCCTGTTGCCACAAAGTTTGTAGGTTCCAGCATGAAGAGTACTTCGAGGAATGATTCAATCATCGAAGAGTCAATAATCAGGAAGAAATCCTTAAGATCTGCCTTAGAACGAATAGTCAAGGATGTGTCTCCTGCGGACGAGCTATCACACAAAATGGAAATTAGCGAAAACGAGGATCTTCCTCCACCTAATCGGCCGCAGAGGAATAAACCAACGGTAATCAGGGATGAGATTCTCTCAGGAAACAACAAAATTGAAATAGTTGACGGCAAGATTGTTGCAGTAACAGACATTGACAAATCAAAAAGACATGTCAATATTAGGAAAAATGCACCTCTTGCTATTAAAAACGGGCCTGACAAGAACCAGGACATCAAAGATATCATTAGAGAGGTTCTGAAAGAGGAACTTGGTATCAAGTCTGGAGGTAATCTTCCTCGTTCTTCTAGAAACTTATCCAGACCGAGAAATAATGCAACCATATCGAGGGAGCGTAGCTCTGCGAGGGCTAGGTCTAAATCCAAGCCTAGACAAGAAGGTTCCACTAGGGCTAGGTCTAAATCCAAGCCTAGACAAGAAGATTCCACTAACAAGGAGACGTGGTCTACGGTTATCGGCAGAAAAGCGAAGAGAGCGGCAATTGCTAAACAAACTGCTACACCAAACAAGAGTGCACCGTCTCAGAGCCAGAGTCAATCTCAGAGTGGGGTCAAAAGGAAAAGACCGCCGAGAACTG
Source organism: Cyphomyrmex costatus (assembly GCF_001594065.2). Classification (NCBI taxonomy): domain Eukaryota; kingdom Metazoa; phylum Arthropoda; class Insecta; order Hymenoptera; family Formicidae; genus Cyphomyrmex; species Cyphomyrmex costatus. The sequence continues at coordinate 5,395 of NW_017278512.1, forward strand.
CGGCTGTCCAGATCTTTATGCAGGGTGAGCCTAACGCTAACGACGCTACTAGCCCAAGGAACTACGCCGAGGCCTTGAAACTGGCAAGGACCAAGATAAACATTAACGAACTCGGAATAACGGAACTTCGTTCCAGGAAGGCGAGGACTGGCGCATTTCTTATAGAGATCTCAGGGCAAGACAACGAGGCGAAGGCGAATGCCCTTGCGGATAAGCTACGAGACGTATTCAAGAATAATGAGGAAATAAAAGTGTCTAGACCATCCATGACATCGGACATATGCCTTACTGGATTGGACGACTCCATCACGACCCCTGATCTTTGGGTCTGGATGTGCAATTCATATAACTGCGGACAATCGGACGTGAGAGTTTTTCCGATTACGGTCGCTCGAAACGGAATGGGCACATGCGTTGTAAGGTGCCCCGTTAAAGTGGCAAACGATTTAGCGAATAAGAAGAAGATAAATCTAGGATGGACAAACGCACGAGTGACTCTGTTACCAAACAGAAGATTGCAGTGTTACCGCTGCATGCAATTCGGACATGTCAAAATCGAATGCAAAAGTAACACTGACAGAAGTTCGGATTGTTATAGGTGTGGACAGAAGGACCACATCGCCCGAAACTGTAAGAATGAAGCCAAATGCTCTATCTGTGAAGCGGTAGGCGCTCCTTCCAATCACAGAATGGGCGGTAAAGCATGCGATCCGCAAAAATACTCAACAACGGCTAAGCATAAGGAGAACTTGGCCAAGGCCAAGCCCAAGACAAAATTTACCTCACAGGAGACTAACCAGAAAGACACGAGTAAGGTTCCACCTCAAGAAAAGGACGGGTGTACGGACATGGAAGTTGATATTATGGAACCGTCAACACCACAACCTTCCACGTCCTCAATCAAGGATTTGACAAATGAGACTACGGCTCTGCCGGATGAAAATACGGCTCCGCTGCGGCCGGAAATGCAAATCAGCCAGACAAACCGTGACGACAAGTACTTTGACTGGTCGGAAGACATGGAACCGGGTTCGACCCCCTGGGTGATTCCAGCTGCGGGAGAGAAGGATATCACTATCACTAATGACTAACTGCGTTCTACAGATAAATCTGAACAGATCACGGCGTGCTCAGGATCTCTTGGCACAGGCTATGATAGAAAACGATGCCTGCATCGCCATTATATCTGAACCCAATAGGATACTCGAACACCCATACTGGGCGGGTGATCAGAACGGTGATGCGGCCGTTCTCTGGAGGAGAACCAGACTTCCTCTGTCCTTCTCTTTGATTTCAAAGGGCAGAGGCTTTGTGACTGTGAAGCTGGGCGAGGTTTATATCACCAGCGTGTACTTTTCGTTGAATACCTCTTTAGAAGACTTTGAGGATTTCCTCAATGATTTAAGTTTTCACTTACAAGGACATATGAATCGCCCCGTCATCGTGGGAGGCGATTTTAATGCTAGATCCCAGCATTGGGGCGACAGACTTACAAATCGGAGAGGACGACTCCTCCAAGAGTGGGCCTTGTTTTTTGGCCTGACATGCGTTAACCATGGAAGCGATTTTACCTGTGTAAGGGCTCGTGGCGGATCGATCGTGGACACGACCTGGGTTTCCAATGGTATCTTAAACCGAGTACACGACTGGACGGTGTTGCCTGAGGAAACTCTGTCGGACCATAGACTCTTATCCTTCCATATAGGTCTTGCGAGATCGCAAGAGAAGAGACGTTTAACCAGGGAGCAACGCTGGTCGGTCAAAAAACTTGACTCCGACTATTTAGAGTCCGCTCTACTAGTCAGTTCTTGGCCGGAAAGGATAATTCAACAGGAAGGACGGCCACTCGTGGATTTAAATGAAGAGGCTGTAGAAATCCAGCGAAGAATAGTGGAGGCATGTGACTCTTCGATGCCGCGGATCAAGTATAGACCGAGGAAAGCGGCACATTGGTGGACTGAAACCGTCACTGAATTAAGATCACAAGCGATGAGAGCTCGTCGGAGATTCAAGAGGGCCAAAAGAAGAAACGCCACTCAGGGTTCCATAGATCGTGAGGTAAACGCATACAGAGCGGCAAAAATAGAGCTGAGAGTGGAAATCAGCAGAGCTAAGAAGAAATCCTGGAAGGATCTTCTTAAATCCCTCAACGAGGATCCTTGGGGCACAGCATACCGGATGGTTCTGAACAAACTTCGGTTCTACACGGTTCCTTACACCGAATCGTTGGATCCCCAATTCCTAAATGAGGTATTGGAGGTTCTTTTCCCGCCACCGGTTGTTATCAGTACCACTGGGTCTGAGGAAGAAGTCTATACCCATACATCATCAACCACTGGCTCTGTGAACTGGACTGAGGACATGGAGGTGATCGTTGATGAAATCAGGATGGCCGTAAAGAGAATGCGCCAGAAGAACGCGGCTCCGGGTCCTTCGGGTATTCCCAATCAAGCATGGGCTCACGCGATGCCTTCGATCCATCCGCATCTGAGGGAATTCTTGTCGATATGTCTTAGAACTGGTACTTTTCCTACCATATGGAAAAAGTCAAAACTCGTACTATTACGAAAAGGGAGCAAACCGGCCAACGACCCTTCCGGGTACAGACCGATATGTCTTATTGACGAGGAGGCCAAGATTTTCGAGCGTATCATTGTCTCAAGACTAAATGGACATATTGACCCTCCTGGAGGAGCGCGCCTTAATCCAGCACAATATGGCTTTCGTAAAGGAAGGAGCACCGTGGACGCGATTCTTGAGGTTAGGAAATTCGTAGAGGAATATATTGAGTCCGCGGGGGGGGGGTTGTGATTGGTGTTTCGGTGTATCGAATGCCTTCAACTCCCTCCCGTGGGACGGTATTGACAAGGTCCTCAAGAAGATGTTTACGCCAATGTATCTGAGGAAAATCCTGAGTTCATACCTCTCAGATCGTTATCTGTCCTACATCCGATGGCAAGGGTAACGTTCAGATAAGAGAGATTCAACGCGGTGTAGCTCAGGGATCGGTGTTGGGTCCATATCTCTGGATAATTGGATACAATGAGGTCCTGAGAGGTGCCGATCTTCCAGCGGACTGTAGGATAGTGTCCTACGCAGATGACACCTTTATTTTGGCTGGTGGACAATCTTGGGATGAAGCTCTCTTAAGCGCCAATGAGGCGGTTGCGGATGTTGCTCAGCGCATCAAAGACTCGGGACTCACCATCTCCCCGTCCAAGTCAGAGGCCATATTTTTCAGGGGTGATCGCGTGCGTAATCCTCCTAGAAGTATGACTGTCTCAGTGGAAAATGTTGAGGTCCAGATCAAAAACAGCTTGAAGTATCTGGGTGTAACACTTGACAGCAGGTGGACATTCAAGGCTCATTTGTCTATCACTGGTGAAAAGATCAGGAAGACGGCTGCGCATTTATCGCGTATTCTACCGAACATTGGAGGACCCAGTAGCAGGGTTAGACGCCTCCATGCTACAGTCATTGACTCGATCGCCTTATACGCGGTTCCAGTGTGGACTGACGGGATTCAGAGGAATAGGAAGCTTCGCAACGAGCTCCACCAAGTACAACGCAGAATAGCCTCAAGAATTATAAAGGGATACCGAACCATCAGTCATCCGATGGCCACTATTCTCGCGGGCTCGGCCCCGCTAGCATTGAAGGCAGAAATGTACACAGAAGTGTACCATGAAGTCAAGCAACTCAAGGCAGACGGTACTAGAATAATTACTCCGAGAGCGCTGAGAATAATTCGCGAACATGCTAAGGGAAAAATGTTCCGTGAATGGGCGGCATGGACTCAAGGAACAGGACTTACAGGAGGTGCAATAGGACTGGCGATCCGTCCTCATCTACGTGAATGGGCAGAAGGCAAAGTAGGTTTGTCATACCATCTGACTCAGCTATTATCCGGACATGGCTGCTTTGGCCAATACTTGAATAAGATTGGCAAAGAAGGCACCAGCAAATGTTGGCACTGCTCATCTCTGCTGGACACCGCGGATCATACACTCCAAGAATGTCCCGCATGGGATAGAGAGAGACTAGCTTTGAGCGAGAAGATTGGAAATATCTCCCTGATTGGGATTATCATGGCTCTCCTGGATTCAAAGGAGAAAAGAGAGGCCGTTCTCAAGTTCAGCGAGAACGTCATGAACGCAAAGGCACTTGCGGGAAGAGAAAGAGAGAGCGAGAGACGACAACTGAGCTTACAGCGCCTCTCCTCTGGCGAAGATAATAGATCTGGGGCTGGTGGCGGCGGTGGCGAAGGTGGTGCTCCCCCGCACCGTCGCACAGGACGCAGACATAGACTTGTCTCTGGGCATTGAATGTAAGTCATTAGGACTCATTACGGACTGACCGACGAAGGACTCGACAGACGAAGTACGGGGGGTGAGGGGTTGGCATGGGTGTCCGGTTAACCGGTCCCCCTGCCGATCCCTCACCCCTCTGCCTTGACTCCTGTGGAGGGCGAGGAGCGGGTGAATCCTCGTTCTCTGAAGTAGGACAAAGAGCGGGTGACAGAGGATCTTGGTGACCTCCTCTGTCACAAGGTTAGCTAGGTTGGTAGCGCTATAGCGCTTTGGGCTGGGGGTGTGAGGAGTTTACTGTTGGATGGATCCCTCACATCCCCACCTTGCGCCCCAGGTAGGTCACCCGTCAGGTTTTAGTGGGTAGGCCCCGATTGGTTACGGTCGGGGAGAGTCCCACATAACCCGTCTCCCCTCCCCGGGGGAGGGGGGTATGCGCAATGCATTTCCTGACGTTAAAAAAAAAAAAAAAACTGTATTGACCTTCCTAATAAAAAACTCTTTGTTGTACCATTCATTCCAAATATCACAAATTATATTACATCTAATTTAAATAAAGAAGTTTTTACAGTAGGACTGAGGAGTATTAATAAACTTAGTAGTATTATTAAAGTGCATAAGGACAATACAGATACTAGACAAAAGAATAATATAGTTTATAAAATTAATTGTAATGATTGCAGTTCGTCTTATGTTGGACAAACTAAAAGAAAGTTGATCACAAGAGTAAAGGAACATGAGCGCAATTTGAGAGGTGATCCATTGAAATATTCTGTAATATCTGAACATTGCACTCAATATAAACATTCATTTGATTGGAATAATGTTCAAATTATGGATGTGGAGTCTCATTACAACAAGAGATTGATTTCAGAAATGCTTTATATTAAAGAACAGAAGAATGGCATTAATGCCCAAAATGACACAGAAAAATTAGACAAAGCATATAATATTTTGTTTTGATATTCTCATAATAATAAATAAGTTTGACATTTCGAATTGCTAAAATCATAATTTCCTTTATTCTTCTGACGACTGTCTTTTACACACAATGTATCTCTGTTGTAATAATATAATAATTTTATTGAAGAAAAGAAAGTTGCACATGGGCATCTGAAATTTACGTAAGTTAGATATACCTTCATGGTTAGTTTGGTTTTATTTATCCTCTATTTAAATCCTAATTTTATTAATAATTCCATAGAATCAGGATGCGGAAACAGCTTTATTTGACAATTTTCTTTCCTTTATTTTACAATTGACCAAGAGAGAACATTTGACATCTGAGTTATAGCTCATAGATTATTTGATTT
>NW_017278512.1:15005-24319 GCF_001594065.2 Cyphomyrmex costatus
TGTAAGGACGCTCTATTTATGGAACTCAAATGGAGCGAGGGTTCGGTTTAAGAATCAACACGCATGATGCAGTAATCAACTGTAATAGTAATGATATGTACACATTAACAAAGGCCAGAAACGTTACCGTAAGCGAGTAAACTAAAGACTAACCTGAATCAATACAATTGCCGATAGCAAACCTTTATCTACCTCCGTACTATAACATCACTGCTCTCAGCTCGGAGTCTTGTTACATACTGACTCTCACGCACGAGTCGACAAGCAGCGACAAAGCCAAGCTTGATAACCTTACAAGCTTACATATGTATTTCGATATCTTTATGTATTTGAGACTGAAGAGGACTGCAGTATGCATCGAAACGTTTCGTGTTTAATTATGAATTTTTTATAATAAATGTGTCAACTGATAAATTGTTGCTTGTTTATACCGAATATTAACACCTTACTTTTGTTGTTTTTTTATATTCTTATTCTCTTGAATCTTGTATTGCAACTCGTAAATACATAAAATAAACTAACTCCTATAACTCTAAGTAAAGTAACACAATATACTTTTTATTAAGTCAACATAAAATAAAATTCTTCTAAGAATTAGTTATACTTTTATATTATATACTTAATAAGAATAAGTATTACTTATTAGCTTATTTAGATTGGCAAACCAACGAATGAAATGTAAACTACTTTCCCACCATCTAGTATGCCCTCGATGAAGCTGAGAATTCCACGGACCTGACAAAATCTTTCGTTAAAACATTCGCATAATTAGATGCGAAAGCGGAAACGAAAACGAAAGTCTAAAATGATGCGAAAGTGAATATTTGTTACATCCTAATAAATACTTTACCATATGCTGACGGATTGCTGTGATAAGCTCATTGAGGTTATTTCGTTCGTTCCGTTCCGTGTTCCGTCAATATTTTTCTCATCATGTGAAATCCAATTACGAAATAACGTAACGGAATCGCTCTGATTGGTTAAGGGTGCAGTCACATGGAGTCAGAAATAGCGGAACGGAAGAACAACGGAAAAGGCAAATGGAAGGGGTTAACCAATCAGAGCAATTCCGTTACGTTATTTCGTAACTGGGTTTCACATGATGAGAAAAATATATAATGAAAACGAACGAAATAACCTCAATGAGCCTATCACAGCAATCCGTCAGCATGGTAAAGTATTTATTGTAGTATATATGCAAAATATTAGAGATATTTTAACAATTAATACATATATATGTATATATATTTGTTATTAGGAACAATTAAAATGTAGTTATTGTGTAGTTATTGTAATTATTGTTATTAAATGTATAGTTATTGTTATATAGGTATATATATTATATATATATTTATATATAATATAGTATTAATAATATTAAAAATACTAATTTATTTGTAATTTTTGGCATTCTTTCAAGCACCAACCACAATAACTACATTTTAATTATGAAAGATAATCGTGATTGATTCGTATGATTTTTAAAATCATAGAAAGTGTAAAGCCTAATCGAGTCTTGAAAACTGGATGTTAATGTTTATTTCATTATGTAAGCAGGGAATGGAAGTAACTCGTTACTTGTAACGAAGTTACAGTTGTAACTACCTAATTTTGTACTCGGACTAGCTCGTCGTTTATGCGGATCGTACAAAAGGTTCGGCAGGAGGAGAATTCGCTTCGGATCGGTATTTCGGAGGTAGCGACTAAAATAATGTGAACGCACAGGTTGAAGACATCGAATATGATTTATTATACAAGAATGAACAGAATGAAATAAGATGAAGTAAAGCGAGTGATACAATCGGAAACGCGGCGCGGTATATTACCAACAATAATAAAATGAAATAAGATGAGATGCGAGTATGATTTATTACAATGAAATAAAATAAAATAAAATAAAATAACGAAAATGATACACAAAAGACGCAGAACAGTATATTACAATATTTGCGACGTGGTCGCAACGAGGACGCGATTTACCGAAACAAGAGTATATATATATATGTATATATCTATGTACAGGATGATTCCGAATAAGACCGGACGGGCGCGGATATACGCTGCCGATACGATGGCCTTCTCTCGTGGATTGTTGATAGTGTCGGGCGCGAGAGTTCCGCAGCTATCGGGCCGTGATGTTTCGGCAGTTTCGCGTGCCCGGCGGGGCGGTCCTGCTGACGTATGCAGTTTTTCACGCTGTTGCGGATTCGCGATTACTAGCGGCACGGGCCGGGAAAGGCGGCGACTGGTATTCGCGATGGACGCGGGTACACGCCAGCAATAAACTCGTCTCCTTGTTCGCGGTGTCTCGCGTACCGTATCGTCGCGGTCGTAAACGAAAGCAAAGAGTCCGATAATCGACGGTCGGGAACACCCGACGGAGGCAGAGAGCGTCCTACCCCGTTTCGTAAGTCGATTATCGGAAAAGAAACAGATAGTGGACGTGACAGGAAAACAAAGCGGGCGGATAGCGGCGAATCGCGTGCCGATGCCCGCTGGTTGCAACGTCGTCCGGCGGCCGGGAACGCCCGACGGCGGCAGGGTACACCCTACCGCGTGGTTCGGCGGAACGAACGTTGCAGCGGAGACGGCGACGGAATCGGAGGCTATCGGCCAAAACTCAGACGATTTTCCGGCGGCCGGGAACGCCCGGCGGAGGCAGAGTACACCCTACCGCGAGGTTCGTCGGAAATATTCTCGTCTGGAGCAGATTCGGAGCAGCGGAGCGGGATCTAGGAGCTGGTACGTGTGATCAGTGCTAGGTGCTGTCGGAATAAGCGCGCGAGCCGGCTTCGGGACGGTATCTTATACTCGAGCCGCCAGTCCCGCTCGCAAAGTTCCGGCCACCCTCGCCATTCTCCGTCGATCGGCTTCTCGCGGGAGAAGTTTTCCGATCGACGGTCCCCGATAGTGGCCGAAATCTCCCGACGAGACCGGCGGTTATGACGGCGGCTGCTGTACCTGCGAATTCCCGACATATAGGCCTATGTGGCATGGCCCTTGTCTAGTGACGATGCTATTTTAGGGGGCATCGTTACACAGTTACAAGTTACTTTTTTGGTAACTTTACTGGTAACTGCGTTACTTTTTTTTTGGTAACTGTAACGGTAACGAGTCACATTTTTTGGGTAACGGTAACGAAATTTACAGTTACTTTTGTCGTTACTTTGCACACGATTGAACACGGTTCGATTGGATATATGTTATTTATAGCGCTTATCAATAAGACTTGAAAGCCCTTAAATATTCGGCCGTCATGATTCAGTAATTATTTTACACTTCTATCTTCTATGTAATACATAGGACATACTAATATTTCAGTTTGCTGCATATTTTACAGGTTTCGGAATTACAAAATTGTGTTTAAAAAAAATTAAAAAATAAATTAAATAATAGTAAAATGAGAAGGGCTACGAACTCAAAAGCGAAACAGTTTAAAAGACGATGACAATAAGTATCGAAACGTCGTTTGTTTTTATCTTGTTTTATCCATGTTATTGTTCTAATATATATTTATACATTTAATTATATTGTCATCGTCGTTCTTATCGGAAATAAACTGTTTCATTTTTGGCTCGTAACCCTTCTCGTTTTACTTTTATTTAATTTATTATTTGAGCCATTCTACATTGTTTTTTTTTTTTTTAAATAAAACTATATATTTGTCAGTATTACATATAATAAAAAAAACGCAAAAGTACATTTTTAAATCGATTTTAAAAAAGTAACGGAAAAGTAACGAAAAGTTATTTTTCAAGTAACGATAACTGTAACGAGTTACTTTTAAAAAGCGATAACTGTAACTGTAACTAGTTACATTTTTTACTCGGTATCGAGTAACTGTAACTAGTTACTTTTAAAAAGTAACTTTCCATTCCCTATGAATTTATATACTGCGTATGTAGTCCCCCCTCGCGACGCTGATAGATTTTCAGCCTTGACGCATACATATTCACTACCACAGTAACATCACTTAGATAAATTGAGAATCAATTTAACCAATTTTTGATGCCTATAGCATCATATTAGATCTTAATAATATGTTGAAAGACATATATTAAAATTTAATATTAAAGTAATAATTTAAACTCAGAGAAGCTGAGATTGTGAAGAATATCACGAGTTGGCGTTTCGTCCCGGCTTCCACTACTGGACTCATCAGTAAGGTAATGTAGTGAGTAGATAGAAGAGTAGATAGAACAATCCTATCTCTTTTCTATCAATGTTCCGTTCTCATTCCGTTCCGCTATTTCTTTCTCCATCGGGACGCACCCTGAGAGAGGCCATGACGGCCTAAAATCTGTAACCGCAAAATGCTGCCGCGCACCACTGCCCTCTGAAGAAGTAGATGTAAACTACACAACAATATCCATCTTTTTACGGCACTCTTGATGGAAATAAATCACTGAAACCGTTAAAATCTTTATTAATTTGATAGATTTAAGTTATTTTAACGATTTCAGCGATTTATTTCCACCAGAAGTGCCGTAAAAACATAAATATTGTTATGTAGTTTCCATCCACTTCTTCAGAGGGTAGTAGTGCGCGGCAGCATTTTGCGGTGTTTTGCGGTTAGTTTTAGACCGTCATGTTCTCTCTCAGGTTTCTCTCTGATGGAACCTTCCATTCTTCTTCTTCCTATTCTTTACTTTCCACGCGAAGGAACTCTTACCCCACCCCCTGCACAGGGGCACACAACTTCTACGATTGTACTGTTGCTATGATAGTACTATCGGGGCAGACCTCTGTCAACGGTGTGGGTGCGGGGGGGGGGGGGAGGCCCGAAGGCCACCCCCTTGCACCCGCCCGTGTGTGCGTATGTGTAAAATATCAAGTAATAGACTCATAATCGTTATAGAATTGAACACACACACACACATACACACACACACACGGGCGGGTGCAAGGGGGTACACTTCGGCCCTCCCCCCCGCACCCACACCGTCGACAGAGGTCTGCCTCGACAATACTATCATAGCAACAGAGTACAATCGTAGAAGTCGTGTGCCCCTGTGCAGGGAGGGGAGGTAAAAGTTACTTCGCGTGGAAAGTTCAACGTTTCTGAACAGGGAAAGGTGTAGAATTTTGTGTCTGACAACAATATATTTGTTTTGCAGTGTTAATTTCAAATTTCGTGCACTCTGATGGGCCGAAAGGTAACCAAGCGCATGCGCACGAGGTCAGAGAGCATGAAGAAGGCATACTCGCAGCACTACATGTAGTCGGTATGACAGATTTCCTAACCTCCATAGTCGTCAACTTTAACGCTAGGAATCTCGCTTTGGACGCCGTGTGGGTCGGACGTATAGATGGCTTAGCTTCCCCTACTTTTGTGAATAGATAGTTTGATATAGGGATTTAGGGGAGTGATTTGGTTTGCTTTTTCTGACTCTTGATTGAGAATATAACGTGGATTAAATTTTTTGTTATATAGGTGATTGCTCCCCACTCGGAGGGGATGCAGTTTAGTTAATTTTTTGCTTTGTTCATGTCAAAAGTAGATGGTGATAGTAAGATTAAAGAACGAGGTTTGAGTGAAAAAGATTTTGATGATGTTGCGAGAAAGCGTTTGGACTCAGGCAAGATTAAAGTAGTGAAAGAAAAGGATAAAATTATTTTTACCCTTATGGGTAAACCCGTAGGTGTCCCCAAGGCTTCGATAAAAAAAACTATATAAGGATTTGCATGTAGGTAGTAGAGAGGAACAGCGGGGTCGGGAGGTACGCATTCCACAGGATAAACAATGGACTCTTGATAAACATGTTGATGCTGTTGCCATACATCAAGCTGGTAGTCGGTTCCAAGGTCAGTCTGAAAGAGGAAGTCAAGACAATAATGTTATGAAAGTTACTGAGGTTGTGATTCCGTCGGGTTCAAATTTTGATGTAAATAGTTCTCCTTTGACACTGGATAATATGGAGAGTGATAATACCGACAGGCAAAAGAAAGAAGCTTATATTATACGTGGTAACAAGTTGATTGAGATGTCGTCTACGCCGGAGTTGGATTCCCAGGATGTAAAGAAAGATAGATACCACGACGACCATGTAGGGAAGGCTAACGTCATAAGCCCTGGTTAAAATAACGCAGTAAAACGGACAGAAACGGACAGGATTTCTATCGGCTTCTAACTGTAAGCTGTCCGCTCTATCAGCAAGCACAACAGAAAATCCGCATTTGCATCAGTAGGTCATATCCGTCACTATCTGTATCCTGTCCGTAATAACAATTCTCCTGCATCTGTCCGCAATTACATACAGGAATCCTGTCCGTTTCTGTCCGCGTTCTATACGTCGCAATTTCTATCGGCGTCTGTCCGCAATTACGTGCAGGGATTCTGTCCGTTTCTGTCCGCGTTCTATACGTTGCGATTTCTATCGGTGTCTGTCCGCAATTACGTACAGGGATCCTGTCCATTTCTGTCTGCGTTCTATACGTCGCGATTTCTGTCCGCACTTGTCCGCAATTACGTGCAGGGATTCTGTCCGTTTCTGTCCACGTTCTGTACGTCGCGATTTCTATCGGTATCAGTTCGCAATTACGTGCAGGGATTCTGTCCGTTTCTGTCCGCGTTTTATACGTCGCGATTTCTATCGGCGTCTGTCCGCAATTACGTCCAGAGATCCTGTCCGTTTCTGTCCGCGTTCTATACGTCGCGATTTCTATCGGTATCTGTCCGCAATTACGTACAGGGTGTTATAGCCCGAATGGCTATCACTTATTTTATTAATTATTTCATTTCAACCGGCATAGCAACCGGCACCGGAAATGCAAGTCTGCACATTCTTTAAACCGCGCGCGACAAAGCGTCGATCTAAGATCATAGCGCGCGAAATACCTAAATGCACTCGGCATAGCAACCGACAGCGGAAGTGCAAGATTGCACATTCTTTAATCACGCGATCGCGCCTCTAGCATGACGAATATTACCATATATGGTCCGATCGAAGACCAAAAGCGACATCATCAAACTCAATATAAGCGACCGCCTAATTGCCGAGCGCAGAGTCTTGTCTTGAAATCTAAACGTAACAATACGTTACGCGCGTCGCGAGAACCGAGTCAAGTAACATCCGCGATACCGTCGCCGACCGGTTTACTCATAAGTCACGAGCGATAACTTTAAAATATATTCATTTAACTAAACAACTGTATTAATTAAATGAAAGTTACAGTTACTAAAAAGCATTGTAATCTTTAGTAATAAATAATTATATAAATAAAGGGGTACAACATTTGTAATCAACTATCAAATTGTTAAATAAAAAGGGTTATTTTAAATAGAAGTGTGGTGAAGTGAGTGATTGTTCAACGACCTTTTCACTATCCTCGTCTTTCCTCGTGGGTCCCAACCCTTTGAGCGGAACGAATCCCAAAATAATATCTTGTTGCACCGAGAGGTACAACAAGGGATTCTGTCCGTTTCTGTCCGCGTTCTATACGTCGCGATTTCTATCGGCTTTTGTCCGCAATTACGTATGTACAAGGAATCTTGTCCGTTTCTGTCATATATGTAATACTACTATATGGCTAGTGCCTATAAGAGGGAGTGAGAAGAAGCCGTCCCAGAACCACGGTGCGGGAATTTATATTTCCTTCTCTTTCTAAGATTATTTTGAGTGTTGTGCGCATGCGTTGGATTGATCGCATCCGCCAATAGGAAAATAGAACTATAGAAATATACTTCAGCACATGTGAGATCAGTGCGATCAGTGAGATGACGCGAACAAGTTATGCTCGTTATGCTTATTAGATGTGATTAATGTATGTACTGTATACAGGCAAAATGGTCCAGATATGTTATTTATGTGGTAAAAAGCCTAATGCGACTGAAAACATCAGTTTGCATAGGTATAAAATCAGTTATATGAACGATTAATATTTACTGTGGCTCTCTTGTTTACGTAGGTATTGATGCTCTCTAAATTTTCTCAAGTGAAAAATTTCACTCTTCTAAGTGCAAAAAATTTAGGATTAATTTATTTATTCCGACAAAACTGACTCTGTTAACTGTAACAAGGTTATATCCTGAAGCGGAATCAATCACTTTTTCCTTCATATATATAATTACATTTATCCTTCTGTTTCATTGATGGAGGCGATGAATCCGACGCATGTGCACAACGTTCAAAGTAAACTGAGAAAGAGAGAGAAGTATATTCCCGCACCGTGGTTCTGGGACAGGGACTTCTCTCTCATCTAGCCATAAGGTCTGTTCCTTATTGCTGAACTTTTGCACCAGTTCATCTTTTTTCCTTTTCCCTTATCCTGGAGAGAAAAGGAAGAAAGATGAACTAGTGCAAAAGTTCAGCAATAAAGAACAGACCTATATGGTAGTATTACATATATGGTTTCTGTCCGCGTTCTATATGTTGCGATTTCTGTCCGCACTTATCCGCAATTACGAACTGTAATATAAATAATTAAACATTAAGCTTATTTATTAATAAACGATATTATTAGTAAAATTCCCAGGCAGCAACGTCACGTGATATTCACGTCGATAAATGGTGATTATTGGTCACAGACGTCATGTGTCCAATAATTGACGTTTAAAAAACGTGAATATTCTGACGTAATAATAACGTCAATTTCTAGACGTCTATGGTACGTTTTTATTAGGTCATTTTTAGAATCAACTTATTGGGCCTTCTACAATAAGTCGTAAGTCACAAATCATAATTCATAAGCTAAAAATGGACCAATCACAGTCGTCGATTTTTAGTTTCTTACTTCCTATTTATGACTTATGACTTATTGAAGAAGGCCCAATACACATAAATGCAAGCTTATGTCCGTGTGCTCATTTTCGGGCAAAAGGGGAGCACACAGACATGGGTTCATGCTTGTGTGTGTGTATAGCGCGCTCGTCATGGTAAAAGGTTGAACTAATAAGCCTATCGCACATGAAATGCATAATAGAGCATGAGCATAACATAAAACTGTTGACCCAATAAGCATTCAGCATAAAGTTGCCATATTGATTAACATTAGAGACCCTCAGGGTTGCCAGAAATCCCCTCCACTTTTCTCCGCACAATATTAACCTTACCTTGCCTCATCCCCACTTTAGTCCCTAGTCCAAGTCCAGTACAGGTACAAGGGTACAGGGTACAGTCTAGTCTACAGTCTTGTGGCGTACTGGCGTGTGTGGCATAACAGGGAGCCCTGGGACCGTAATCTGTTAACTTTTTCCGTAAGAATTGATAATTATTATAAATTATGGTAAAAGTTATCAGATTACGGCCTATTATAAACCAACTATAAGTTGTATGTTGTGGTCGTGGCATTATATATATATATATATATATATA
>NW_017278512.1:25696-44481 GCF_001594065.2 Cyphomyrmex costatus
TATATATATTCAAAATAAAGTTTCTAAGAATATTTAAAAACATATTTTTTTATAAATTGTAAATAAATATAAAAATAAAAATAAATAAATCTCAAGGATTCCTTATTATAATCAAAATACGTATTGTATATAGTTTTTTACTTAATAACAAAAATATTTTAAAAAACAAAAAAAACATAAAAAAACATTTTATATTAATTTTATTTCACAATAGTCTGCATTGCTTGAAATATTTTTACATAACAAAAAAATAAATATAAAATAAAATAAATTAATAGAAAGCTCAACAAGTATAAAACAAATAAGTTAAAAATAAAAGAAAAGAGCCAATTCATATCTTAAAATTGGCGTGTCACGCTTTTTTGAAGCCTCTTTTCGTTGAGGCTGCTGGTATTCTCTGATTTTGATGTGGTTTCGTATTCGGGGATTTTCGGGGTCGATTATTTCGAATCTGTACTCAAAAATTGAAAATTCGAAATAGTGGATCCAATATGGCGGACGTAAAATTAACGTAAATCCTAAAGATTGTTCGATTTTGGTGAAATTAGATATATTGGTGATTTAGAGGGTGTTTGTTACGAATCCGTTCTCAAAAATTGAAAGTTCGAAATAGTTGATCCAATATGATGGACGGAAAAGTAACGGAAATCATAAAGTTGTTCGATTTTGGTGAAATTAGGTTTATTGGTGATTTAGGGGGCGTTCGTTACGAATCCGTACTCAAAAATTGAAAGATTGAAATAGCTGATCTAATATGACGGACGGAAATGTTACGGAAATCCTAAAGATTTTTCAATTTTGGTGAAATTTGGTATATTGGTGATTTAGGGGGCGTTCGATACGAATCTTTATTAAAAAATTGAAAGTTTGAAATAGTTGATCCAATATGGCAGACGGAAATGTTACGGAAATTCTTAAGATTCTTCGATTTTGTTGAAATTTGGTTACAGGTGGTTTTTGGGGACGTTCGTTACGAATCCGTATTTAAAAATTGAAAGTTCAAAATGGCGTTACGATTCAGTTTTCGTTAATCTGGCGGATGGAATATAAGGGGGATTTTGGTTTTAGTATGTTTTTGAAGTAGAATTTAAATTAGCAAAAAAAAGCCCTTCAAAAATATGTACTTGATTTTTCATTTGCTGCTATTTTTCTTTGTGGCTGTGCCAACTTTAGTCTTAAGTCAGCACAGCCACACTGTGGATCGAATCCTTCGACGTAAACGATGAGCAAAAAAATCGGATTCTGGATATTCTTAGAGCAAATAATTCTAGAAACATTTTGAGACCAAAATGATCCCGGCAATTGATTGCTTTAATGTACTTTACTCTTGTACGCGACCCAGCACAGCCACACTGTGGGTCGAATTTTTCGACGTAAACGATGAGCAAAATGTTCGGATTGTGAACATTCTTAGAGCAAATAATTCTAGAAACATTTTGAGATCATAATGATCCCGTCAATTAATTACTTTAATGTATTTTACTCTTGTACGCGAACCAGCATAACTACTGTGGGTCGAATTTTTCGACATAAACGGTGAATAAAAAAATAAACTAAATATTGTTTATCAAAATGGTAGAATTAATGTGGCGATCGAAAACAATAATGAAATTCTAAAGGTTTTCAAATTTCAGGGAAATTTTGTATTAGTAGGAATTAGAGGAGTTGATTTCAAAACAAGTTTCAAAGAAACATAATTCATAATATTTAAAAAGAGTATAATGAACCATCACGCGCGCAGCGCGCGCAAGAAATGTGCTAGTAGTTTAAAAAGAAAATGATAAATATAATTCAATCGCAATACATTAAAATCAATTCGCAAAACAGACAAACAGAGTAAACTTCGCAAGTAAAATACGCAGACATTTCGATACCGATTGGATCATTATCAATGTTAAATTTAAAATTAAGTATGTGTAATAGAATTGAACGATATAGTCACAATAATAAAATTAAATGTGTATAATTATAATAAAAATTGACAAGTCACAATAAATAAATATAAATTGAAAAGAGAGAGGACAAAAGTATTGAGTACAAAAAGTAAAAAAAAACATGAACTTATAATATGTACTCATGTATATAAAACTTATAACACTTATAATATAATACCTAATACAATAACAACTAATAACACTTATCAAAATATTTCATAAAATATTCATGCAAGAGAAGTAGTATTTGTTTTGTGCTTTCAAACACTTAGGTCGATTTTTCCTTATATATATTTGATGTGAATGTTGCAATCATGTCATCTACAATTTCAAAGTCAAAACAACAGGAAGGTTGTAAAAATCGAGACGAATGGGTAATTGCAATTAATGAGTCAGTAGATAAACGATTTCGAGTGCTTGTTTTATTTAAATTTACAAAAGAAAACAACCTTTCTACTGCAGCACTGCTATGAGGTAGTATGTTAATAAAATTTACTAGCTTCATTAATAACGGAAAAGCCGATGTAACATTATCTGCTGTCTTAAAAATCGAGATTATTTTCCAAAAATTGTCGTAATCTGTTATCTTTTCATAATTCTGTATATTATTAGCAATTTCAGCTCGAATTATACACCATTCTTTTTGTAAATTAGGTAATTGTGCATTATTAATAATATGACTAAATTCTTTGGCTAGTGGAATAATTGAACTTGAAAAATCGTAAATAATATTCTTTGGAATTAAAGCACGCATTTCTTGTAGATCAACCCTGTCAAACGAAAATCTTAGGAAAAGTTGATCTAAACTTTCTATTAAAAAATCTATACACCTTAATTTAAATTTTTCAATTTCTGCGAGCGGTATATCTGAATGTTTTTTAATGTAGTCTTCAATTTCTATACCCAAATTTAAGTTTTGTAAAGGAACAAAATTGTGCGGATTTTTGTACTGAACAGTTTGGAGCGATATACACTGTTTCATATAATTTTTATCGATAAATATTTCCATAATACATCTACAAAGATTAGCAATCTTCCCATACAACTCATGAATTCTTGGCCTTTCAGATTGCATTTCTTTGTTTATGTCAGTAAAATAAGGCAAGATCATTTTTAAAAATAATAAGAACAAATAATTAAAAACGTTATTAATTTGTTTGTAAATTAGTTGAGCTTGATCATTTTTTGAAGAACTAATTTCGTTTATAAAAAATAGTTTTAACGCTGGCCACTGTTCCACCACTCGATTTACCACCGAAATTAACGACAACCACCGCGTTTGAGATGGATATAACAATTTGTGTGGTTTTAAATTGCAAAATTCTTGAAACTCTTTATATTGAGAAATTTTCTTACTACTAAATTTAAAATAATTATGTAATTGATGCACAAGTAACTCTACATCTTCAGGAATTTTCTTACATGCATAAGAAGCACACAATGCAAAAGAATGACATGAACATTTAAAAATAAAAAGATTAGGAATATTTTTTTTAAATAACTGAGCAACAGAATTATGTCGTCCCATCATTACATTTGCACCATCTGATGCAAACCCTATCATATTTTCTTTATATGGGATATTATTTTTAGTAAAAAAACCTACAATCTCATTAAACATGACATTTGCAGTTCCATCTGATATGGGCAATAAATGTAAAAACTTATCTACAGTCTTCATGTCTTCTTCTTGAACGCGTACAACAAGTGCCAGATGTTTTACTGATCCTGCATCAGTAGATTCATCGATCATCAGAGAGAATTGAGATTTTTGTAGTTGTTCAACAAGAGAATTGAATGAATAACTACCTAAAACATTCTTTATAATCGCGCTGCATTTTGTTCTGCCTATTTTTATTGCATTAATAACATTTATATCATTTCCCACCGCTCGTATCAAATCTGGGAGATGTTCAATAGCTGAAAATGGTAAATTGTGTTCAACAATATAAGCTACAAGACGCAATTCCGCTTTTTTCACAGTTGTTGTAAAATCTGTAACAGATTCAACAGCAACGTTTTCTTTTTCAATTCTCTCTAAACGGTTTTTATGTTTCGATGTAATTGAATGTCGTTTAGCATCCTTGATTGAGGCAGCAAAGCTTTCTTTACATATGTTGCAATAATATTTATACGCGCTGTCTGGGTTCTTATCAATCCATGAAAACTGATTTGCCCATTCTTGTCGATATTTTTGAGAATGTTTCTTTTTTTTAACATTCTGTTTTGAATTAACTCCTTCACTACTTCTTTCCATTTCGAATAGAAAATTGTCTAAAGTAAAGACAAGTTTATTTGAAAAAAATTTTATTTAAAGAGACAGTATAAAAGTATAAATAATTATAATATTATAAACGATAAAGGAATTAACAATGAGCATATACCACAATGCTGGATACATTTAGCGAAATTATATTGTATTTCGTAGAATATTAAAACGAAATGTTTATTATTATTAGTAAACAATTCGGCCTTTAATATGACTTTAATATGATATTATTTTATAATATTATAAAACAATAATTTTTACACATTATTTATATATTTCTTAAAAGTAGTTTATATTATTAAAAATATATGTAATAAGAAGAGCTACGAGCCTAAATATTTTAAAGTTTATTATTGAAGGACGGTAAACATAAATTTGAATTTATCAAACTTCGACTGTTATATTTAAATATGTAAAAATTGAAAATTACACAACAGGTGACGAAACGTCTGTTGTATTTAGAATTAATTTTGTTTAATATATTGAATCTAATTTATTTTTATTTTTATCTTACTTATCTACTATGTTTACCGTCCTAAAATAATAAACTTTAAAATATCTTGGCTCGTAAGCCCTTCTTATTACATATATTTTTAATTTATTATTTGAGCCATTCTATATCATGTTTTTTAGTTTATACTAACCAATGCTTTCTATGGAGATTTGCTAGATTGCTTAGCCTCCTTTTACTACTGTTAATCAGACCAGTACTATAGTAGCGTACGACAGATATGGAAATGTTACTGCAAATTAACTCTCATGAACATGTAGAAAAGACATGAACTACTTTAAAGTTTTAATTTATTGGTCTGTAGGACACAAAAAGTAATTAAAGATTATAGGATTGTGCACGTTAAATTAGCTAACTAAATAATAATATATAGTTATAGTAATAACTTAAAACTCGGTAGCGACGTAATGTAACCGTCAATCAGGACACATAAAACAAAACAAAGTGCCCGCCAGTGCTCGCACGTCGCACCGGCAGCGCGTACCGCGTACGATCCTGTTAATAGTAATCTATATATGCGCAAAGAAGATGCGCACTCGTCTCCGCAACGGCTCCGCATCTCCCCAACTTTACCTAAAACGCCTTAAAATGCGGAGATATCCGCGTTTCTGGCAACCCTGGAGACCCTGTAAGGAGCCAACTCGTCACGTGACTATGGGTGATTCTGATTGGCTGAGGTATGGATCGCACATCTGCGTTCCATGAACATGTACCATAACCTATTCTAATAGAATACGCGTACAGATGTGTCATGACCATAGAGATAGTAGTACTAGAGTACGCATTGTAGGAGTGGGGGTAATCTTATCTAGAAAAAGACGCACTCATTTGGGCCTTTTCGTTCTCTCTCGTTTCGCGCATGCGTATAGCCATATACTCTGAGAGAGGGGATCGAAAGAAAGAACGAGTCGAACGAGAAAAGTTTCATGATTACATGACTGGACAAGCCTGATTGAGCCTGATCACTTTGGAATCAAACAAAGAATTGAGTTTGATAAGGTTAAGGGCTCTCGATGAATAATATCAATAAATATTAGATAATGATAAAAATTACTTATATCTCTATAATTCCAGTTATGCGAGCATAATGGCCAGCACCACTAGATTGTTTCTTATAAAGATAGTCAAATTCACATGGTTTAGTTAAGTCTCGCGAAAAGAAACTTTTGGTTTTCCAAGAATGACCGGACAAGCCTGATCTTTTTGGAATCAAACAAAGAATTGACTTTGATAAGGTTAAGGGTTTCCCAATGCCAAGGGTTGCTCTTTCAATTCCTTATTCTTTCTTTCAATCTCGTCTCTCAGAGTATACGGCTATACACATGCGCGAAACGAGAGAGAACGAAACGGTTCCAAATGAGTGCGTCCTTTTCTAGATAGAATTACCCCCACTCCTTAAATTTCCGACAATGCGTACTCTAGTATTACTATCTTTATGGTCATGACAGATGACACATGTGGTGCTGTCAGCTTGTCACTCGAGTTCCGAATAACGCATATCCATCACTGGATTTATTGAAACATTTCGCTGCACAACATATATGTGGCATCTCCAAAATGTATAAAATCAAAACCTACAAGAGAATTACATTATTAATGAAATAGATATCTCTAACTTTCGTATTACTCTTATTTTTAACTATGAAGCGTTTATTAATTCGAAGCTTATTCGTGATATACGTACATTACCTTTCTCAAAATTTTACATACATGTGACAAATTAACTTACTAGTCAGTAAGCAACACAAGCTGACAGCAACACATGTGTCATCTGTCGATTCTGGCGCGAGACTTCGACCGGCTTGAACGTGCGTGTGTGTTCTCTGCCTCGTTTGTGTTTTGGTGCCGTGTGGATCTGCTTTTTTCTTGGCGCTTCGCGTTCTCAATTGCATCTTTATTTTCTTCCGTACATTTTTTTCTCCTTATTCCTGTTCTGTTCTTTTCCTTCCGCCTTTTGCTGACGGTTGCGGTGGTGGCATGTCGGCGGGCCCGTCCACGGGTCTTGTTACCCTCGATCCGGGAGGGAAACAGAATGACAGTTTAAGTTTAAATAAGCTGAGAAATTCAGTCTCTTTGGAAGACTTTAATTCGTTCTTAGAAAAGGTTAATACCCCTTCGAACGTACCGAGATCACCATTTCCTTCTCGGGTGGAAAATTCCTTCGATTTTCGCCATCTTGATTCAACTTCTGACAACGGTTTTTCTATAATGACTCGTAGAAAGAAGAAAGGTAATCCAACTAATGAAGATAAGAAACAAGGTGGTAATAAAAGTCAGAGTATTGAACGTAACAACATAACCTCTCCGGCGCTGTCGGAAGAAGTCCAAAAGTCTTCTACAAGATCTCGTTCTCCTCTCAATCGTGAGGGAGAGAAAGAAGAGGACTCTATTTCAGATATCTCTATGGACGAAGACAATGGTCAACCGCATGAGTCTTTTAAACCTACGCACACAGTAGATCAAACGTCTAAGGTGGCGGGCGTAACTTTGCTCCCCCCCCCAAACGGAAGCACTCACCTGAGAAGGCTCCCGGGGAACCCCCCAACAAAACATCTTCTGGATCTCAACAACATCTACCATCTTCTCCTGTTTTGGTATGTAAATATTCGTCTAAGGATCTTCCTCCTTACATGGTTATTGTCCAGAAGGAATCCGATAGCGCAGACAATCGTATCAATCCCATCATGGTTAGCCGAATCATTGGTAAATGTTAGCAATAGCATAACCGAGGTAAAGTTGTCTGGACGTAACAAAGTTTTAGTATTGCTTAATAATTTTGAGAAAGCTAACAGTATCGTTCAACTTGATGCACTCAAATTGCATAACTTAAAGGCCATTATTCCTGCTTTCAGAGTTATGAGAACTGGTGTTAAAAACGTACTAGTGGACATATCCGAGAAGACTATTCTCAAGGAGTTCTCATCGCAAGCGAAAATATCATCAGCTCGAAGACTTCAACGTAGAGTGA
Source organism: Cyphomyrmex costatus (assembly GCF_001594065.2). Classification (NCBI taxonomy): domain Eukaryota; kingdom Metazoa; phylum Arthropoda; class Insecta; order Hymenoptera; family Formicidae; genus Cyphomyrmex; species Cyphomyrmex costatus. The sequence continues at coordinate 33,379 of NW_017278512.1, forward strand.
AAAGAGACGGTAAGGACGAGCTGCTCCCTTCATTATCGGTCCTTGTCAAATTTCAAGGTCAATTCCTCCCACGCGCTATCTCATATTTGCATGTTTCTTTCCCAGTCCTTATATCCCTAGAGTGCTGATGTGCTTTTCTTACCTACGATTTGGGCATATAAGCTCGGATTGTAAGGGCTCCGTGCGATGTCCAAGGTGCGGGCGGAACAGACACGCTGAGGAATGTCCACGAAACAATCTTCCCTCCAAATGTTGCAATTGTGGTCTCGAACATTTCCCCTCCTCCACGCAATGCCCTTCGTATATAAAACAGAGGCAGGTTTATCAATACGTTGCTTTGGAGAATATCTCGTATGCAGAGGCTCGTGCCAAACTTAATGTCCCACCTTTTTTTCTTCTCCTTCTCCCCCGCTTAATGAATTTCCACTCCTCCCTCCTCGTTCGCATACCTCACCTCCCTCTTCTCATATCTATCGCTATGACCCCATACCTCCCCCCCCACAGAATTTCTATGATTTTAATCCTTATGATTCCCTGGGTGATATCCCTGAATTTGGCGCTCCTGCTTCTAATAACTTTTTTTCTACTTATAGCGACACAGTTCGCAATTCGCTTCATCGTGCCAGCTCTCAACCTTCGAATGCTACAATCAATGTCACCTCTCATTCTCGGCCTTCCCCCCTATCAATCACCATGCGTCACAGAATCTCCGTCTTGCTCACAATGCATGCCTGATTGCCCCTAATGGCAGATGGACGCATTCGCCACGAGGCACTTCCTCTTTCTCTTCACTTCATCCTCCTCCCCCTTCTGTCTTTTCCCCCTCCCCTTATCCTCCTTATTTCTCTCCAGCCTCCCCCCCTCCTCATACAAATGTCACTAACACAGGTCCTTCCCACACTGAATTAGTCAACCTCTTGAATCTTGTTTCTAGCTTCTTATTGAATCTCGTGAGCAATGATCCACTAGATCTAGGCAATCCTCTTTATCAAGGCCTCCAGCATGTTCACGGTATCCTCACGGATTTCACTAAGAAACTTTAATCTAACATGTCTTATCAATTCTCAGATCATAACAACAATGCTTCTCAACGCCAATCTCTGAGGCTAGAGTCCCATGATACGGAAATTACACCGGAACGAAACAGTGAGACCAATCACAATCGCAGAAAGAAAAGTAGAGTAATGATTGCAGAGATCTGATTGGTCTTACTGTTCCGTTCCGGTGTAATTTCCGTATCATGGGACATCACCCTGAGAGTCGCTTTTTGGAACTGCCGTGGAGCCTCCTCGAAAAAACTAGAAGTTGAACGAATGGTGAAAAATCTAGATATTCTAATATTAGCCGAAACGTGTTTAAGTCCTCATCATTCCTTCTCGATTCGTGGCTTCAGCTGCATACGTCTTGACTCGACCTCTCATGACATCAGAGGTCTTCTTATACTCACCAGGCAAACTATTCTCTTTTCTTCCATAGATTCTCTTTCTAATCTTTCACCTTATATTGAACTCCTTGCCATTAAAGTATATACTGATAATTCTTTCATTTCTATATTGGCGTTTATCGTCACCCTAATCTTCCTTTTTCCAAAAACATTTTTAATTCACTCCACTGTTTCTTATCTCAATTTCCCTCTCTCATTCTAATTGGTGATTTTAATGCTCATCACTCCCTATGGGGCTCTCCCAGGAGCAACTCAGCGGGCTCCGCTCTTTGTGACCTGGTGGAGACTCTCGATCTCTGTTGTCTCAATCCTGATTCCACTCCTACCTTCTTCCCTCATCCTTCTAGATCACCTTCCACAATTGATCTTACTTTTTCCTCCTCTTCTCTGTCACTTTTCAATAGATTCTGATCTTCACGGTAGTGATCACTCTCCTATTTCTCTATTCGTTAGAAAAAAAATTAAATTCGTTAACCTTTTCTCGAATAAATTTCGCCTTTCTCGTAGGCAATGGATTTCTGTGGCGGCTTTGCTAGAGGACAGAGCTCGTGCTATTTCTGAAGACTCTTCTGCTGCTTCCCTATCTATCTCCCCGGATGAGGGCTATCAAGTGTTCGTTAAGGGCATTATGTCATGTATTAAGGACTTTATTCCTACAAATAACAAGAATAAACATCATATTGCTAACTCGAAGGGGCGATCTCCTCGATCTCCCCCTCCTGCACTCTGGTGGACTCCTGAATGTGATGAGGCCATTAGAGATCGCTCTACTTTTTTAAAAAATTTCAAAAATGCTCCCACCCCTGAAAATTATGCTTTATATCAAGCATCTGTTCGTACTACTCGCAAGTTTCTTCGCAGTGTTAAACGTAAGAGATGGAAGGAGTTTTGTGAGAAGCTCGATGCTCTCACCCCCACTGCAGATTTATGGAAAATGTTAAAACGCTTCAAGGATCGCCGCCTCGCTTCTGGAGGCTCGGTCTCTTCTGGGGGAAATCATGAGTCCGATCAAATTCTTCAAGCTACTATTCATCAGATATGTCCTTCCTCCTGCTCCCCTCCCATCCCAGCTTCCTCTGATAATGTGAATAATGCTCTTCTATGGCTTGATCAGCCTTTCTCTTTGAATGAGATTGAAGCTGCCTTAAGTGCTGTTAAGGTCTCCTCTAGTCCGAGTTTGGATCGCGTGGAATATCGTCTTTTAAAACTTCTTCCTACTAACCTTCTTTCCTGTTTGCTTTTCATTTTCAATATTTTTTACTCTTCCTCTTATTTTCTCTTTCAGTGGTTTCATTCTATTATTCATTTTGTTCCTAAACCTCATGGGAAGGGGTTTTGACCCATTTCCCTCACCTCGTGCGTCCTCAAAATCTTTGAACGCATGATCTTGAGCAGACTGTATTGGCTCTCTGAATCCCCCTCTTCCCCTCTGCCTTTTCTTTTTCCGGATAATCAGTTTGGTTTCCGGAAATTTAGATCTTGCCAAAATAATTTGATTTCCTTTACTGCTCACATTCACGCTGCTTTTATTAGGAAACAAAACACTATAGTGGTTTTCTTAGACATTAAATCAGCATTTGATAATGTTCTTCCACATATCTTAATTCAGGATCTCATTTCTTGGGGCTTCCCTCTTCTTTTTATCAACTTCATTAAGAACCTTATCTCATCGCGCAACATTCAATTTGTCATTCAAGGCTCCCTTTCTTCCCTTTACGTCTCACGCAAGGGTACTCCGCAGGGCTCAGTCCTGAGTCCTACCCTTTTTAACATATATCTTAGAGATATAAATGATGCTCTTCATCAAGATACCTCTCTCCTACAATTTGCTGATGATATCGTCATATATTCCTCTAGCGCGAATTTAACTTCTTCCCTTTCATCGATTAATAACTCCCTGATTAACATTCAACAATATCTGAGCGGCAGGGGCCTTGAAATTTCCCCTAATAAAACTCAACTCATGGTTTTTTCTAAAAAATATAAGCTCAATCTTGATAACATCAGTATCACTCTTCAAGAAACTACTATTTATCCTTCATCGTGCGTGAGATTTTTGGGGGTTTATCTGGATCCTAAACTTACTGGAACCAAACACTTGGAATATATCATCTCTAAGGGTAGACGCATCAACTCAGTTTTGTCTGCATTGAGAGGTACGTGGTGGGGTGCACATTTTCAACTCCTAATCAATATCTACAAAGCCTTGACTCGTGCTGCACTGGAATATGCTGCTCTCATTTTTGCTCTCAGAGATAATCAACAGCTAAATTACAGCGAGTTCAAAACTTCTTGCCAGGCTATTCGTCTTGCCTGCGGATATCGTATCTCCACTCCGATTAATGTTATTCTGCAGAAACTAATATCCTGCTTCTAAGACATAGATTTGAACTGCTCGCAGCTAAGTACTTTCTCAAAGTAATTTCGATACGAGATCATCCGGTCTCTACCAAAATCCATTACTTGTGCGACTCTCTTCCACACTCTAAACAACTTACTTATCTCAGCAATAATTTCCCAGCCGCGTTGGTGTTTAAATGCATGTGGCTCTACAAGCACTCTCTCCATATTACTCCGACTCTCCTTACCTTTCAAAATTCTTTTGCCTTTACCATTACTACCACTTCTTGGGCCGTATTCATAGTCGAGTCTCAAGTCAATACTTAAGTCAATCTTGACCAAGTCAATCTTATTCAATCAAGATCGTCTTAAGATTGATATATTTCATAGTTGTGAAATAAGATGATCTTCACGAAGAAGATTTTGCTCAAGTAAGTCTTATTTAATTTGAGATCGACTTGGCGAAGACGTACTTAAGTACGTTCTCATTCTGGAATCGGCTATTTCCGTAATATTTCTATTAGTTCCTCCAATAGAAATCTTTGGATTCAGGGGCGACGAGTATAGTCGCGTGCATAGCACTCGTAATTTTCCGTTCCATGTTCGATTCCAGACATCCCTCCATATCGTGATTTTTTCGACGTTATTAGTAACCCTGATAGCAAAGTCTGCGGAAACAGATTTGGAGCAGAACCTGCTGACAATGTTCGATTGCAGATTGGCAACAAATTGTAGACAGAGTCTGTATTACCAAATATTGTCTGTTCGGTTTTTGCTACCAATCTGCTGGCAAAAAATATGTCAGCAGACGTTGACAGCAGTTTGGCAGCAGTTTACTACCCTGATAGCAAAATGATGCCAATTTGCGCGCAAATTGGCAGCAAACTCGATCAGATCTTGACTACAAAACCGTAGCCATCTGCGTCCGCATTTGGCTATAGATTTGGCGACAACATTTGCTGAGATGTTTTGCACCAGATTGGTGACAAAAATCGAGCAGAGTCTGCCGACATGATCTAACAGCAGATTGGTAGCAAAAGCCGAACAGAGTCTGATGACAATATTTGGTAATACAGACTCTGTCTACAATTTGTTGCCTTTCTGCAATCAAAAATTATCAACAAACTCTGCTCGGTTTTTGCAACCAATCTGCTGTAAAACATGTCAACAGGCGTTGTTAGCAGTTTAGCAGCAGTTTGCTGACAATACAGACTCTGTCTACAATTTGTTGCCAACCTCAAATCATGTCAGCAGACTCTGCTCGGTTTTTGTCACCAATCTGTTGCAAAACATCTCAGCAAATGTTGTCGCCAAATCCATAGCCAAATGCGGACGCAGATGGCTACGGTTTTGTAGTAAAGATCTGATTGAGTTTGCTGCCAATTTGCGCGCAATTTGGCATCATTTTGCTATCAGGGAAATTAATAATAGATTGAAGTAAACTCTAAGGTCTTAAGGACGGTGTAAAAATTGAAAGACTTAAGGCCATTAAGAATAGTTCTGATTATCATATAACCTTAATTAGACAGATTGAAGGCACGGTAATTCGCCGTCCGGCGAAAATCTGCAAGAAAAAAAATCTTTTGGTTCAAGGCGCAGTTTTATTACAATCTTGTATTACATTAGTCCGAGTAAGGTTCTTTTTGAAGTAAGTAAACAATTATTTGTGATACTTATTTATTTTAAGAATTTTTTAATTTAAGTACAATTTTATTTACAGAATGGCTTCTAAAGAAAAAAGTAGCAAAAGCAAACATTATACAACTATGGAAAAAAAGTATTTCTACAAATACTCGATAAATACAAACATGTAATAGAAGTAAAGAAAAATGACGGCACAACATTAAAAGATAAGGATGTTAGATGGGGCGAAATATGCAATGAATTTAATCAATCAATATTAATTTATCACGAGATAAGCAAAGTCTAAAAAGAAAAATTGGTTATTGGTAAAGTAACCTCTCTGTTCAGCTGATAGTGTTTAGCATCCAAAGTCGAGTTTATGATTTTAATAACTGTAACTTGTTATAAAATCAAGAAAAATGAAACAATATTGATTGATGCGTATAACATGTAATGTAGGTATTTAGGCATCATACGAGAGTAATGGGTCTATATTAAGAAGCACAGTGTTTTACAGATTTTATGTTACATGCACAAATTAATAGTTTTTCATTTGGAGTTTGATTTTATTTATATAATAATAGCAATATTTTGTATAATAATGAACTTGTTTATTTCCACTAGAGTATACTAATTGTAAGATTGATACACACAAAATTACCTCTTTAAATAAAATAGAATAACAGAACATATGTCACTGCATTTTTAGATACTATGTAGTAGAATACCTTTAGGTTATATTATATCAGTGCTCGGAATTAGTTGCACATTTCGGGCCGATTTCTGAGGCGACGCCTATTGTCTCCCCACTACTACTCGAGCCTCGGCGGCCGAGCCGCCGACCGCTCACGTGACACGCTGTGCCTCAGAAGCGTCGCGATACTTCCCAGTATGTTGGGAGTACAACTTCCGACAAATATCATTAAAATATTTGGTAAATATATAGATTAGGGGAGCCACCCCCGATGATCATGACCTTGACATATGTTGTCAAGGTCATGACCCTGAGTAACCTCCCGCAGGTTTTAGGTGGCGGTCGCTGTCCGTTAAAAAGTTATGATCAAAAAAAGTTTGAAAAATTACGTTTTATTTCAATTGTACAGTGTGACTTCCAAGCGAAGCGATTCTCACCCCACTTTCTCTCATGCTTTGCTCCTCGATTTATTTTGATAACATTCAATCAATGCAAGATTATCATTGTGATATATTTACAATCAGTACTGCTTCTCACTTTGTGCTGTCACGATGTTACTTCACGAATTCATTCATCTAACACATAATTTTCGAAATCTTATTGATTATTTGGATGAAAAGAAAGTGATACGTACGAAAACGCAATGTCCTATCTGTTCGAATAACATAGTGTACGATTACAATGAATCATTGCTAATGCATTGTGGAAGACATTATTATAAACGAATTGGAAAGAAAAAAAAGCAAAGAAAAACCTGTAACTTCAAAGTGAGTGTAATGCATTTATCCTGGTTTGCGAGGGCACGTATAGATATAGCAACAACTTGTCGTTTAGTAGCATATTTTTTAATGGTTAAATCACCACGACTACAGTTATTAATGACGGAATGTAATATAACTATTCGAACTGCTGTAGATTGGACAAATTTCTGTCGTGAGGTAAATATACTCAAACAGTAAAATACATTTGATTTTCACACAATTTCAATTTTATTAAATCTTACAGCTAATGACACAATGGGCTCAGAGCAATATTGTAAAGATTGGCGGCCCGAATAAAATTGTAGAAATTGACGAAGCGAAAATTGGTCGAAGAAAGTACCACAAAGGACGTTTAATAACAGGACAGTGGGTATTTGGAGGCATAGAGAGAGAATCGAAGAAAATATTTATTGTGCCAGTCGAAGATCGGAAGTCGGAAACGCTTATATCAATTATTCGACAGTACATCGAACCTGGCTCCATTATTTACAGTGATTGTTGGCGAGCATATAATAGCCTGAAATGTGAAATTTATACCCATTGTACAGTCAATCACGCAGAAAATTTTGTAGATCCACATACAGGAGTTCACACTCAAAATATTGAGAGACTGTGGAGAGATATGAAAAGCGTATTACCTCGATACGGGACTTCCAAAGCTCATTATGAACATTACTTGCACGAATTTATGTTTAAACGATATTATTCTTTACAAGAACGTATTGATGTATTTTTTGATATAATGGCTCGTTTTCACTCAGCATATCGCGATCAATGAATAATTTGTTCAATAATAATAAAACAGGTAATTATAACAAATATATTGTTGTCAGACACGAAATTCTACACCTTTCCTTGTTCAGAAACGTTAAACTTTCCACGCGAAGTAACTCTGTAACGATGCACCTCGGACTGCATCGTTCCCGGTAGCTACTTTTTCTTGTATATTGTAATTCGTGTTGGGCACAAGTTATTGTTATCATTGTATATAGTTATCATTGTATATTATTCATCCGTTGCATTGTGGCAAAGTTTCGTCGACAGTAGCTATCGCCGCTCCGACCGAACGCGTCCGAAGATCGCCGAACGATCTGCGCTTCGCGCTATCCGCCGCTCCGACCGAACGCGACCGAACATCGCCGATCGACAATCCCCTCCGCAGAAATTGCCAACCGCCAGGCGATAACGGAAAAGTCCGTAACAAAACGAGCGGGAACAATAATTAGTATATAACGCGTAATTATTGCTCCGGGAGTTCTTCTATCCGAACCGCCGCTCCAGTACGAATCCTGCTCCGATCCTAGTTCCGGTGATCCGACGCGAAAAGGGGGTAAAGCGTTCTTTGCCTCCGTCAAGCGTTCTTGACAGTCGTACGCCAGTATCCTAGACTTTGCACACCGGCGAGAAAGGGGGGTGAAGTGTTCTTCGCCTCCGTCAAGCGTTCTTGGCAGTCGGTCGTAAGGTTCCTGTGCATTCTACATTTTTGCGAAGCGTCCCTCATTGCATAGAGGGAACGCCCACCGCGTTATCCGCGCCGCGACCGTCATCCGCCGCTGGCGTATACTTCGCGTACGCGTATTCGTATTGTTATACCGCCGACCGCGTCTCGCGTCCGTCTTGGGATTCGGAGATTCCCTCGCGTTTTCCGCCGTACTCGCGCCGTAATTCACACGTATAGTTTTTCTGTTCGTGCCGTCCGTAATAACTTAGTTTCTTTATCCGCGCCTCGTAGTTTTTCTATTAACGTCTTGTATCCGTCTCGTCTGCTTGCCGTCTCGACAATATACGCAACATACACATCTACACCGGCACACGAATACACACCTGCTTGTCACTTACGAACACGTACACACACTCATTTGTAAATACACACACTACACACAATAAACGTTTCTTTCTGTCTTTTGTAAAATACTGTGTCTAGTCTAAATTTGATTCTGCATTCTCTCTTCCCGTGCGAACCTTTTTCGCGACTAGCGAAAATTACGACAAGCTGATCCGCGCGGAAATTAGGTTGTTTCAACTCTCACCTCCCCCAACCCCCTGCGAAGGGGCACACGACTTCTACGATTGCACTGTTGCTATGATAGTACTGTCGGGGCAGACCTCTGACGACGGTGTGGGTGCAGGGGGGTGGCCGGAGGCCGAAGGCCGAATGTGTTCCATTTGTTATATAACGATTATGAGTCTATTACTTGATATTTCGCACGCACGCACGCACGCACGCACGCACTCATTTTTAGCGTCAAGCGTCAGCATGAAATTGTACCTTTAGTCAGAATATTAGGGCCTAATCATAAACCAATCAGAATGTCCTTCATTTCTACTTAGGAGACAAAAATGAAAAACTCTGGCACGTTTATTTTCTTAGGCTAAGTTTACAAAATTGTTTCAAGAGGCCATCAGCCGTAAGCTGTAAATTGTAAGTGACGATAAGACTCGGTTCACAACCTTGCTTTTAGACTATAAGAATTGAGTTTTGCTCAATTCGTTTAAGTCTAAAGGTTAAAGCATAAATTTACGCAAAAACAGACAGAAATTATTGTCATTTAATCTTTTTCGACTTATAACTTAAGCCCTTTTAAAGCAAGGTTGTGGACTTACTATGCATCATGCGTTATGCAAAAGGCTGTGCTTCCTGCATTGGTTAATCGCGCGTAAAAAGTACAACTATGTACAGATATTATGTTTTATTTTATTTTTATTTTCCTTTGTTTAAGTTTATTTTGCTCTAAATATTATTATTTACTGATATGTTACTAATGTAATTTTTGTTTATGTTCTGTGATGAAATGATTCAACAATAACATATATTTGGATATAACATTGTAATAATATAATATTATGTAATATTCTGTTTCTTATTCAAAAGTGATATTATGTTTAAATAATAAAATGTTGAATAACTTCAAGAATTTAATCACAAGGTGGAAGAATAATAAATACATATGGGAGGATTGTTATAAGCGCATTAGATGCAATGAAGGAACACTTCCTAGAGGTTACGGTTTACCCAAGGTCCATAAACCTGGATGTCCTTTTAGAATCATTATTTCATCTATTGGGAGTCCTTTTCACTCTTTTGCTACTTTTTTACATAAAATAATTATCAATAGAATTCCTAAATCTTTCAGTCATATAAATAACAGTTTTGAATTGGTAAAGAAGTTGTCTAGCATGAGAATTGAGGATGGTTACATCCTGATTTCTTTGGATGTGATTTCTTTATTTACTAATATTCCTATTGATGCTGCTTTAAATTCGATTACTAATAGATGGAATTATTTAACCACTAATTGTCCTATTCCAAAAACGGAATTTATAGATGCAATTAAAATGAATCAACTTTTTTTATTTTTAATGGTCAGATCTATAAGCAAAATTATGGCACACCTATGGGTTCTCCGTTATCTCCTGTTTTAGCCGATTTAGTCATGCAGGACCTTGAGAAGGAGGTGTTGAGCACATTCGATTTTCACATTCCTTTTTACTATAGATACGTTGACGATATTGTCATGGCGGTACCCAGGAAACAAATAAATACTATTCTTCAAAATTTTAACAATTATCAACATAGGTTACAATTTACCATCGAAATAGGTGGTGATAGAATTAATTTCCTGGATACCACCATGATAATAAAAAATAACTTTATACAATTTGACTGGTTTCAGAAACCTACATATTCAGGTAGAATTTTAAATTTTTGGTCTCAACATCCTCTTTCTCAAAAGATAAGTGTAATTTTATGGACTGGTTGACAAGGCATTTTTACTGTCGCATCCAGAATTCCATAAGAAAAATTTGAAGTTTGTTATTGATATATTGATGCTCAACGACTATCCATTGGACTTTATTTTTGAGAAAGTTAATAAAAGAATTTATGCAATTATGAATAAACCTTCACAATCTGAAGTTGTTAACAACAATAATATTGTAAAGGATAATACTTTTTGGTTTACTATACCTTATGTTAAAGGAATTTCTGATGGTTTTAGAAACATTATCAATGGTATTAATGATAGAATTGCATTTTTTAGCATCAATAAATTAAATAACTTTATCAAAGTACAAAAGGACCGTCTTCCACACTTTATGAAAAAGAACATTGTATATAAGATTCAGTGTGGTAACTGTGATGCTACTTATGTGGGACAGACAAAGAGAATGCTGAAAACAAGAGTTAACGAACATCGTAGTCATATACGGAGAAATACATCCTCTAGATCTGTAATCACTGA
>NW_017278512.1:49157-49619 GCF_001594065.2 Cyphomyrmex costatus
CACGCCGCGGGCCACCAAGCTGGCCCTATATAATCGAGCGAAACGGAGCGCTCGGGACCATTATTGTTCTAATCTTCGACAGTAATACGAGAAGCTATCACGAGTGAAGCTAGCAATCCTTAAAATCGTATACGATAAAGTAATAGTCAGGCAGCATAACTCAACCGCAAGGTATTCCGAAGGTACGCTACTAAGAGCCGAGAGCCGTAACCACACGAGCGTAAGTGTAATAATTAATTAACTACGCAAATAGTGCGCGCTTGTCGTGTCCGACATATTTTCATTTCTTTCTACGATTTTTGCGCTTGTGCGTAGTGTAATTCAATCGGACGTTCAACTCGAAGCAAGCAATTGATTAATTTCTTACTACTAAATTAGTTTCTCTTATCCGGATAAATTAATTAATTCGTAGACTGTCGGTCTCTTTCTCTAGTTATTCTTTGTTCTCTTTTTGTTTATTCG
>NW_017278512.1:52309-54608 GCF_001594065.2 Cyphomyrmex costatus
CGATTTTTGGTTTTGAATCACTGATGTGTCATGCTTGAGATTGATTAATCGCTGACATTCTCTTGTAAGATCGTCAATTGTAAGTGTATCTGACTTTGTATCGATTAAGTTGAGAAGTTTTGTTCGTATATCGGCTTCCGCAGGCGATCTTAAAGCACATGCAAAAATAAGGCATTTAAATTGATCGGCAGTGATTGTAGAAATTTTGAATTCCTCGCAACGTTTGTTTACTAGCGCTGCAAGTGAAACGAAATCTTGATTTGGTGATTTTGTCGTATTCATGCAATCATATCGCTGATGAAAAAGAGAACTTTTTTTTCCGAATAATTGTGTGAGTTTGCTCACTGTGGTTTGGAAATCAAAGTCTTTGTATATCTTTGGCAGAATGTAATCAACATACTGTTTATGCGAAATTGTATTTATTTTTCGTAATAGAAGTCTGACCTTGGATGCGTCGTCTAAATCCTGTGCGTCCTCTTGAAATAGACCTTGATATCTTACATACCACACATCGAAAGTCAAATTATTTTCTGGATCGTAAATGAATTCGGTCATGGAATTTGCTAATGATTCCATTTTTGCATTCCTCTGCGAAGAATCCGTTGACTTAGTCCACATCGTAGACATGTGATTCATAAAATCCTGTTGTTGCTTCATTTGCTGCTGCATGAACAATTGTTGTTGCTGCGTGAGTGCCATGAGTGCCTCTTTAAACTCCATTATCCTCGTCGCCAATTGTTGTGTTTGTCACTAATCTTTAATTCGTAGTTTAATTGAGAATTATGTGCTAATCATAATATGCGGAAGGCCTAGTGATAATACGAAAGAGTGTGTCTATTTTGAATGTCTAAACACAACTGCCGGTGTCGACCTTCTGACTGTCGACATACAGATCGTTGCCTAGCCGCGCATGTCGTGACGTTTAGCATAGGTGTAGGTAACAGTTATTAACTGTCTTTTCACAGACATATTACTGTTTTTTAAAAAATTTTGCTACACATCTTCACACGATGCTTTTACCTCTGGTTGGTGCACGGAAACATTTTGTTAATTCACAACAATTGTTTTTCAATTGGCATTATAACTTGGAGTATATGGAGCTTTGTATTTATTATCACTTGGTCGCTGAAGATGGTCTAAATCACAGACCGAAACGTTCGACTGTATTTTTAATTGTAAGATTAAATTAATTTTTCGCATGATCAACTGCGTTTGACTCTTTATAGCCTTATAATTCACGATTGTTTATTTGGATATAACATTGTAATAATATAATATTATGTAATATTCTGTTTTTTATTCAAAAGTGATATTATGTTTAAGATGTACAGAAATAAATTACGCTTTAAATGATACAATAAATTGTATTTATACTTTATACATGTTTTATTTAATTTATTTCATGCAGCATTACATTTAACTTCTTTAGTACATTAAAAGCTATATATTTTAATTAAAAGATACCAAGTGTTTGTATACGCCAGTCAATTAAAGTCAATTAGTCATACATACATACATACATATATACATACGTGTGTGTGTATGTTGTGTATATATTAACACAAATTTATTTCGCAAAAAAATAAAACTTGTTAGAGTCGAATTTTTCATCTGAACAATCGTTCAATAACAGCATTTTGCACAAGGAAACCGCCCCTGGTTGCCAGTGAGGTGGAAGTGGCGGAACTTCGTCATTTTGATTTATATTTTCTACTTCTTCTTCTTCTTCCATAATATTATTATATATTAGCGAGAGATTGTGAAGAACAGCGCATGCTGTAACAATTGTTGTAGATGTGATTAATTTTGTTTGAAGACCTCTTGATAAACAAGGGAATCTACGTTTCCATATTCCAAAGGTTCTTTCGACGATTCTTCGTGTTTTTCCATGGATCATATTATATCTATAAAAAATATTATCAATTATATGTATTTGTACGAATGTTATTATAGTGCTAGAATTGTAATTTTAAATTAGATGTATATCAAACCTTTCTTCTTCATCACTGGCGGGATTATTAAATGGTGTTAATAGAAACGGTAAAGAAGGATAACCACTATCTCCAATTAGCATCCCGTCTAATTCACGTTGCCTGTATTGCATATATATACGTGAATTCTGAAATATACGACTATCATGTTCACTTCCTGGCCATTCTGGAACTATATCTAAAAACTCAGTACGTGGCCCAACAACAGCCTGCAAAATATATTATATATTAACTAAATTTTAATAAAATATTAATTAAAAAAAATTTTTAATAATATATATAGTTTATATAAATATATATTATATATA
>NW_017278512.1:58558-62142 GCF_001594065.2 Cyphomyrmex costatus
ATAATTGAATTCTTTGTAAAACGGAATCTTTTTTTGAATTCCCATTCATTATAAAATTCGAAGGGATTTTCTCCATCGCGAATATATCGTTTTGGAACACGAATTTGTATTTCTTCATCTTCGCTTAATAAATTAATGTCCACAATTTCATTAATATTTATTATATCCATTACCGTAATCTATTCTAACACTGAAGAGTTTACTTAAGTCACCTTCTGACATGACTTGAAGATCGTCTCATTTAGCTGACAATACGTCATATAAGATGTCTTATAACGACTATGAATTCATGACTAATAAGATAGTCTTAAGTCTGTTCTTATTTCAGAGAAGATCGGTTTATGAATCATGCCAAGACCGCTCAAGACGTTTCGAAATAAGATCGTCTTGGACAAGTCTTGCCTTCAGATTTTACTTAAGCATTTACTTATTTCACGTCTATGAATCTAGAGGGCATCTTAAGACCGTACTTGAGACGATCTTGAGAATAAGTTTCGACTATGAATACGGCCCCTTATCTCACTCTTGAACGAAATATTCTTAACAATTTACTAGATATCCCTCCTCACGTTCTTCAGCTCGTTTTTTGTCAGACTTTTGAAGCACAGTTCAAGGATGCAACGATTTTCTATACCGACGGATCTAAAGTCGATGACAATACCTTCGTTGGATCTGCGTTCTACTCACCCCAGCTACAACTGAGTTTTATGTGTAAACTTTATTCCGATGCCACGATCTTCACAGCTGAGACATGGGCTATCTATAATGCTCTTTTATTCGTCCTACATAACAACTTGGAACGCTCGGTCATTGTGTCGGACTCTAAAAGCGTTCTTGACACATTAAAGAGATACCGCAATAAAACTAACAACTACATTATCTCCTACATCAGAGCCCTCCTCGATGAAGCCAAGCTAAACAATATTCTTGTTACATTCATCTGGATTCCTTCCCATAGTTGTATCGAAGGCAACGAGATAGCAGATCAACTTGCTAAAAGAGCCATCAGAGAGGGTGTCAATTCAAACTTTAAGCTTCCGTACTCAGACATGTTTACTATACCCAAGAGGCAACTTGAGCGCGCATTCGACCTCTACTTGGAGAACACATCCTCGCATAAAGGCCGTTTCTACTTTGACAACTGCTATAATAAGAACCGCAAGAAATCCTGGTTTCAAGAGTCTCGTCTCTCTCGTGTCATGATTGTCACCGTTAACCGTCTTAGAAGCAATCATTTTAACCTTAACCATAGCCTTTTCCGGAAAAACCTTGTCGACGATCTCTCTTGTTCCTGCGGAGCCCCAATTCAGGACCTAGTGCACATTATCTTCCACTGTCCGCTTACCGCTTCACACGCTATTCCTCTTAGAGCAGCCTTACATAGACTCATCTCGGAGCCCTTTCAGGACCCTTATTCCTCTATTATTCTTGCACTCAACGCACCTTCCGCTAAAATTATTCGCCTCTTCGTGAGCTTTTCTCTCGCTTGTGCCCGATTTCTTCGATTTAAATTTTCGCGGCGCTTTCTCACGGGCAACATATCGACGCGCTTGTGTCGATCCACGGCACGGACACCTCCCCCTCCCGGTTCCAGCGGTGAACTTCGTTCCCCGCTCGTCCCCTGTGAGAAAACACAACCTCTTTAGGTTGTATTATCCGAGACGAAGGTTCCGTCTCTCGGCGCCAACTTCACTTCAAGATTCATTAGATCAACTATATAGACTATATTAACATTATAAGACGTGATCTGGCCGTATTGACTCTGCTCATTCCTAGGAGGTTGGAGCCATTAACTAAGAAGAAGAAGAAGATGTGTCTGTCATGTACGCGTATTCTATTAGAATAGGTTATGGTACATGTTCATGGAACGCAGATGTGCGATCCATACCTCAGCCAATCAGAATCACCCATAGTCACGTGACGAGTTGGTGAGTCTCTCCTTACAGGGTCTCTAATTAACATAAGATGCTCATTGGTCCAGCGGTCTTACGTTATGTTTATGCACTGTTATGCATTTCATGTGTGTATAATAATCATTCTAGCTTTCATCCGTTCCGTTACGTTTTCGTAGTTTAAGACACAGATTACATGTATTATTTACCGTCCACACAGGATTGTATCTCGTGCCGTGCGCGATTATGCGTTATGATCGCATGGTTAGCTACTTTCGGCACGACGCGTATTTCTAGAGAGGGCGTTTAGAGCTCTCGTGTACGTGGAACAAGAGAACAAGTCCGTTACTGTACCGGCGAACAACGAGTTTCGGGACACTTGTATTTCGACGTGTGATTCCTTCGCTATTCGATACAGTTTTATATCCGGTGAACGCACAATAAAGTAAATTGAACTAAGAGAGAAGCCAGAGTTCTTTTCTCGCCTACACCGCCACTGACGCAACATCCTGTGACACGTGTGGTAGGCGCACGCCGTGGCATTTCATTCGCCATTTACTCAACAATGTGCGATAGACTATAGGCGTGGAAATATGATGTTTTGATCAGTTTTGACGACAAAATTTTTCTTGCGTGCCATTTTGTCAATATTTGCTTATTTATGAAAATGTGACTTCCCTCTCATACTCGTGAAAGTCCTAAAAATTGGTGGAAACTGCAGTTATCGTGAAATTATATACGTAAAAGGGTATATTTCATTCGTTTCATCAGCTGTTAAACTGTGTGATTCTGTCCGAGTATAGGCTCACTTTACGTACCTTTTACGACCATTTACTGACTATCAGAGGAGGAAAGGACAGTTTCCGCCAATTTTCACAAGTGTTTTTGAACTCGCCTTTTAACCCATTAACGACCAAGCCCATCAATTTTTTGAGACATTTCCCGCCGCAAAATTCAAGGGTATAACGAAAGAATAAATAAATCAAAGATACCGTTCCTTATGTTTTTGGGTGTACTGAATTCGAATCTGTGCTCAAAATTCAAAAATTCTGACGACAAAATTAAATATGGCGGTTTTTTTACACAAAAATAGTGAAAATTTTTTTATTTTTGATTTTTATGATTTTTTTTCAGACATAAAACGCATCAATATCTGAAACGTTCTTCAACCATCGGTGCACAAAATTATTGAACTTTAACAGGAAATTTTTATATACATGCTTTTTCTTCCAATATGGCGGATAAAATGCAAAAACCTCCCGAACCCCCGCGTTTCTCATTATCGTTGTTTTTCTTAAAAACTATGAAGTTTAGAAAAATATTCCAAAGAACAAAAATGTTTTAGAATTGGTCAAAGAATACTCTCAAATTTTTGTAGATTTTTTTGAGAAAATTTTTTGATTTTTCAAAAATCACGAATTTGAAATTTCAAAAAAAGTTTTTAAAAAAATCTGAAAATATTCGAGAGTATTTTCTGACTAATTCTAAGACATTTTTGTTCTTAGGAAATTTGTACCAAACCCTATAGATTTCAAGAAAGAATTGATCAAACTTTTAATCACATAACGTTCCCATCACTAAGAAATATAACTGAAATTTGGTGACATCGATCAAATTAGGCCCGGGTATACTGTGGGTGAAAATTATATAATATACGCTTATCTGTGTTTTTTCAACGCATCATTTTTTTGA
>NW_017278512.1:63638-70107 GCF_001594065.2 Cyphomyrmex costatus
TGTGTGTTTTCATTTTTCTTGTGTACTCATTATTGCGTTTCTGTTAAGGTTTTGTGGTTAATAAACGTTTTGTCGTGAAAGAGGTTGCTGTATTGAAGAAGGGTACGATTCTCACGCATTATATATTTTTACATCCGATACCATGGAGACTGTTGTCCAAAGCAGATCAGACGCACGCCACATGGCTGATGACGTATCATCATGGATTAATGTGGAATGATGGAATGGTGCCGTATAGGATGGCAACGCGTTTGATTTCTGATGCTGTCGTTGGAGACAGCGAGTCCGTATTCGTCTATGTGAAGGGATTCGAGAAGCGTGAGTGGCTCGTCGATATTCTAAACAACGACGAGATTATTGTTGAATCGATCGATGCTGTCGAACCGCTCGATAATTTAGATGAAAGTGGTACCATGCGTTGCGGAAAACACGTAAAATGTTGCGCTCTGCAGAACGTAATGAAGTTACATAAGTGGTGGTCGATGGAGAAGAACTAATATATACTTATATTTTTATCGCTTTGTGGATTTTGGTAGGTTTAAAAATAAGACATGTTTTTATGAAATAAATATACAAGAAACCTGTTTTTATTGTATGATAACAAAAATACATAATATACTGTTACTAATATACTGTTATATGTATATAATCTTATAGCAAAAATGTAACATGTAGGTGTTATTTCTGAAAAAAACAGGTCCGTAAGTATACTTCTCTCTGTTTTCAAAAACAAAGTGTACTTACAATTCCACATCTCCTCGTAAGGATTTATGTACGGTTCCTCGTTATACAATTGTGGGAGGTACATGTTGCTCTCCCTCCACATGCAGACAGCCAAATCTCTGTCTAGATATCTATCGTACTGTTTATCGTACATAGTACGTATATTGATGAACCCGTCAATTTGTACGTTCCATAGC
This sequence comes from Cyphomyrmex costatus, assembly GCF_001594065.2. NCBI lineage: Eukaryota > Metazoa > Arthropoda > Insecta > Hymenoptera > Formicidae > Cyphomyrmex > Cyphomyrmex costatus. Next base: position 64,559 of record NW_017278512.1, read on the forward strand.
GATGTTTCCTGTAAGAGTTACAGTAATATATAAATATAGAATTTAATAAGCAATTAAAAAAAAACTTACCAATGGAATTATTTGAACATGTAGTTCGTCTTTGAGTTGTAATTCCACTACTTTTTCGTTATCGACTAAGATGTACTGGAAAACAAAACAAAATAAAATATATATGTGAACACGGCTACATATATTATTTGTGTTTATTATAAAAGACTTACCCCTTTAACCGGGTATGAATAACGTATTTTTAGCAATTCTGATAGATTGCTCATGGTTGATTGTGAGTGTTATTATCAAGTGAACAATATTTGATTACTGTGATTCTTAACGTAAAATTCACTATTTTTATACATAATGGTAACTGGCAATATATGCAATTAGTCAAATAAAACACAGAAAATCACTTATTGCGGTTACATCGAGAATATTTAATTTCGAAAAAAAATATATAAAATATTGCTCAATGTGCGTTATGCTCTGCAGAACGTAATGAAGTTACATAAGTGGTGGTCGATGGAAAAGAACTAATATATTATATCGCTTTGTGGATTTGGTATGTTAAAAAAAATAAGACGTGTTTTTTACGAATAGACAAAGAAAACTGTTTTATTGTATGAAATTGTACAATTGTTGAAGATACATGTTGCTCTGCTGCCACATGCATACAGCATGATAACGATCCACAAATCGGTAATCTCGTTTGTAGAGCATACGACGAATATTAATGAAGCCGTCAATTTGCACGTTTAATATCGATGCTTCCTTTAAGAATTGCAGTAATATAGAATTTATATATGAATTTTATATCTGTATAAAAAAACATACCAATGGAATTACTTGAACACGTAGTTCGTCTTTAAGTTGTAGTTCGACCACTTTTTCGCTGTCAACCAATATATGCTGAAAAACAAAATAAAAGATATATGTGTCTACCTTTACATATATTATTTGTTTTATTATATGAAAGACTTACCCCTTTTAACTGGATATGTATATCGTATTGTCAGTAGATCTCTTAAATTGCTCATTGTGGTCACTTTGTCTACTACGAAAACGTCAACTACGAATTTTAACGTTAAACCCACTGTATTCATATAATGATTTGGCGATATGCAATTAATCAAATAAAACACGGAAAATCACTTATTGCGGTTACATCGAGAATATTTTATTGGAAAAAAAGTGCAACAAATTGTTTTTCATTTCGTTATTATTCGATACTTGACATTTATGCGGTTGGATGAGATATTTGTTAGCGAATATGTTAATTACAGTTTATTTACGGAAAATAGGAAAATAGATAATTATGTCGCTTTCCCTCAGAAAACAGGAAAGAGATAATTGTCGTGTTGCGATGACGCATCTGGTTACCCGCTATATATCGAAACCGGTTATTGTTTGTGATTTTTTCCGTCGATAGAGCGATACATATATAAACGCGTGTTGAGCATACATATTGTTCATTCAGAATAGTATTTTGGTAAATCTCGCGAGTATGTCAAGTGAGGATAGTGACAGTGAATCGTATTCGTTTCGCGTACCTTCTCGTCACGACTTATTCGACGTGGACAACGATCTTTTTTGTTTGGAGCGTCCATTGATGTCGAATGATTTTGCATACATTCCAAAAGAGAAGAGTAATTGGAATGTAGCTACTTATAATTTACGTAGAGAGATTGGAATGCATTGTCCGCGAGAGAACTTGTGGATTAAAACTCTAGTAGCATTGGACTGTCGTGGAACATATTATGAGGCAGAAGCTTTGAATTGGGCGCGAAGAAAGTACGTTAAAGGCAAACGCGTTCGTGATCTACTTGAGAAAATTGAGTTTGAAGTTCCATTAGACAGTCGTGGAGCGACTTTGTGGATGCCTAAACGTTAATGTTAGAAATCCAAAAATGGAAAACGAGATGGAGAATTTGTTGTTTCGTGCGACGAGAATTGACACGCTGGAGGCGTATCTAGCATGGGAGACTAATTGTGATGAGTATCGTGATTTGTTAAGAGAGGTTTGTCGTACTTCACGCCGGCCGATATCTACAGGTGTGATAAATTCTGCGATCGCTAAAATAACACGACTGGAGAGTGTTAAAAATACTTTACGATCTCGTTTTGTGCACGATGGTTCTGGTCATGCGGGATCCTCAAGGACAGATGTTGTGCACGATGGTTCTGGTCATGCGGGATCCTCAAGGATAGAATTATCATGGATGGAAATCGAAACGGCTTTCAATAATCGCATGCTCACTGGTGCAGTTGTGAATTCGAATTATATTGAACCGCGACATTTTCTCAACGATGCTAGAGACATTGTTATTCCTCAGATACGCTCCAATCTTCAGAAACACGCGTGTTTGAAGGTGAATACGATGTTTAATGAAGAATTCGTCGTTGATAACAAGATCCATGAAGAGTATTGCCACGAAAAACCATGTTCTGTATGGCATTTCTGATTTGAAGAAGTGGTACGACAAGTATGTCATGGATGTAATTTTAACTGATCTGGAGGAGTTTCAGGAACGTGAGAGCGGATGGGCATTATCGCGCATATTGAATTTGATTGTGAACGTAAACAAATTCTATCCTATGCACTGTGGATGTTTCGTGAATTTACCTCGACGTATCATTTTGAAGAGAGCGACTATCAATGTACAGTCGTTTGATAACGCCTGTTTTGCTTGGTCTATAGTTGCCGCATTGTACCCTGCATCTAATCATGTCAGTAGAACGTCACAATATCCGCATTATTTGGAAGTACTACGGTTTGAAGATATTACTTTTCCCGTAACCTTAAAGCAGATCACGAAATTCGAACATTTGAACGATATTTCCGTAAACGTGTTTGTCGAACGAGAGACAGTTGTAAAGCAAAGGAAAAAGGGGAGTACAGTTAACGTTACGATGAAAAGGAAAAAGAGTACAGTTGCCGATACGATGATTGTACCTCTTCGTGTTACAAAAATTAAACGGAACATACACGTGAATCTGTTGTACGTACAAGATCAGCAACACGATGACAATGGTGTCGGACATTTCGTATTGATTAAGGATTTGTCGAGACTTCTCAGTTTCCAATTGAGAGGTAATGCCAGTAAGAAGTACATCTGCGACAGGTATGTAAGGATTTAATTTTTTTTATTCTTAATATTGGAAAGGAGAAATTGAAAGTTTGTTTTCTTACAGATGTTTACATTACTTCAAAACGAGGGATAAACTGTCTAGTCATGATGTCGATTGCGCAAGGATGAATAAATGTACCGTTTTGTTGCCTAATGAAAACGACAAGTGGTTGTCTTTTCGAAATTACAACCGAAAGAAGCGACTTCCCTTTGTCGTTTATGCCGACTTGGAATGTATTTTGGAAAAAACAGGGATCGACGATGACCATATCTCGAGATTCAACTATCAACATCATAAAGTCTTCAGCATTGGATACTACGTGCGTTGCGATTTTGACGAAACCATGTCGATGTATGCGTCTTTTCGCGGAGAGAATTGCGTAGAATGGTTCGTCGGCGAACTGTATAAATTGACGCATCGCGTGAAGTCTGTCTACGTTAAAAATTTGCGTATGAATCAGTTTACGACGAAGCAATGGCAAGAATTTGTAGACGCGACTCATTGTCATATTTGTGAAAAACCGTTCGAGATTGAACATTTACGCGTACGTGATCATTGTCACATAACCGGACGTTATAGAGGTCCTGCTCACTCCGATTGCAATATAAATTATCGAGATTCTTGTGTTATTCCTGTTTTTTTTCATAATTTATCTGGTTACGATGCGCATTTTATTATAAAAGACATAGCTAACAAATACGAGGGAACTGTTCATTTGTTACCGGTAACGAAAGAGAACTACATATCGTTCACGAAATACGTGAAAGATACTGTAAACGGATCGTGGAAAGGTACAAACATGATACAATTACGTTTTGTGGACTCTTTCAAATTTCTTAGTTCCAGTCTCGAGAAATTGGTGTCTTATCTTGACAAGAGTAAATTAAACATTACACGATCGATATTTTTCAATCTGGATGAACAGGAATTTGCTTTTCTTACGCGTAAAGGAGTATTTCCGTACGAATACGTTAACAGCTTCGATAAGCTTAATGAAACGAGTTTACCACCACGCGAGGCATTTTACAGTTCGTTGACTGGCGAGGATATTTCCGTAGACGATTATCAACACGCGACTGACGTTTGGCAACGTTTTCGCATTAATACTCTTGGTGACTATAGTGATTTGTATCTGAAAACCGATGTACTTCTATTGGCGGATGTGTTTGAAAATTTTCGAGACACATGTATGGAGAGTTACGGATTGGATCCAGCTTATTATGTTACTTTGCCGAGTTACACTTGGGACGCTATGTTGAAGAACACCGGTGTCAGATTCGAATTACTTACCGATATCGATATGGTGTTATTTATAGAGCGTGGCATACGTGGTGATTTAAGCCAATGTTCGCATAGGTATGCTCGTGCCAATAATGTGTACGTACCAACATTTGACCCTTCGAAACCCATTTCTTATCTTATGTTTTTCGATGTAAATAATCTGTACGGTTAGGCAATGATGGAACCATTACCATACGGTGAGTTTCATTGGATTGACAACGTCGATGGATTCGACGTCATGTCAGTACCGGTAGACTCCGACGTCGGTTATATTTTAGAGGTCGATCTTACGTATCAGCACGTATTGCATGATTCCCATTACGATCTTCCGTTCTGTCCTACAAAGGAATTACCTCCTGGAGGAAAATACGAAAAACTTCTAGCGACGCTGAACGCTAAAGAGCGTTACGTCATTCACTATCGTAATTTACAGCAATGCATTTGACACGGTTTGGTCGTCACGAACATTCATCGGATATTACAATTTGCGCAATCGAGATGGCTACGAGGATACATAGAGGTAAATATACGATTTTGAATGATTTCGAATAACGATTTCGAACGTAATCTGTATAAATTGATGAACAATGCTGTATTCGGAAAAACAATGGAGAACGTGCGCGATTATAAAGACGTTCGACTTGTAACAGTATGGGACGGAAGATACGGTTTAGAAGCTATGATAGCGAAACCTAATTTTTGCAGTAGAAGTATCTTTTCTGAAAATCTAGTAGCCGTTGAGTTGCGTAAACTCGAGGTAACAATGAACAAACCGATATACGTTGGTATGTGTATTCTCGAAATATCCAAGATTCGTTTGTATGATTTCCATTACGAGCACATGGTGCCGTTGTATCGCGATAAATGCACGCTCATGTATACTGACACAGACAGTTTGATATATTTCTTGAAGTGTGTCAACGTGTACGAGGATATCAAGCGTAATATAACGAAATTCGACACGAGCGATTATCCTGAGGATAATGTATATGGTATTCCACGTCTTAATAATAAAATACCAGGTTTAATGAAAGATGAAAACAACGGTGCGGTAATGACTGAATTCATTGGACTTAGAGCGAAGATGTACGCATTGAGAGTTGTCGGTATGAGCGATGTAAAAAAGATAAAGGGTATTAGAAAAA
>NW_017278512.1:70865-71552 GCF_001594065.2 Cyphomyrmex costatus
ACGGGAAGTGTGACGTCTATCGGACGCATTCCAATGGTTCGATGTCTACTACGATTGTAATCTGACAATAAACGCGGCAATTCGTCGATCCATTTGTACGTGCCGTTCAACGTGAATACTTTCCACATATTATTTTTGAGAGTACGGTTGAATCGTTCCACTACCGACGCTTTCATTACCGAATACGTAGAATAGTGATTTACGTTGTGTTTCTGCAAAAGTTTCTGCACGGTGGCGTTGTAGAATTCCTTTCCTTGATCCGTCTGTAGATTCCGCGGATATCGTTTGTCTTCGCGAAATATTTTGGATAACGCCGCGGTTACGTCGCTTCCGCTCTTGGTCTTGAGGGGAAATGCCCACGCATATTTACTCAAAACATCGATAACAGTCAAAATGTAGTTAAAACCTTTATTCGATCGCGGATAAGGGCGCATCTCAACAACATCTGCCTGCCATAAATCGTCAAGACCGCGCACGATGACTCGTCGTCGCAGAAAATTTCTCCGCGCGGATGCGTGAAGCTCCTCCACGAGTCTCCGTTTCTCGACACTCACCTCCAAACCGTTTTGTCTTTTACGTTTACTACTACTACTATTGAAAACGATTCAATTTATGATAAATCCTGACTCGCGAAGTTCATCGATTATCGATAGAATTTCGTTGTCGTGAGCGTTATTGCCAGCACTA
>NW_017278513.1:0-322 GCF_001594065.2 Cyphomyrmex costatus
CGAATGGGTTGCGTAGCCATCCGCCTCGCGGTAATCGCAATTGATTCGCGAACACGCTCGCTCGCTCCGCGATCTTCGATCCTTCTTCGTCTCCTCTGTCGTGCGCGTCATCTTCGTCGTCGCGTTTCCTCACCGTGCGAATTTCTTCTTTCTCGCGCTCCACGCGCTCCGCTCCTTCGTCATCGCATTCGTTTTCATTGTTCGTCGACGCTGCATCCACGTCGATCATACGCATCACTCGCGGCTCGCCTACTCTCGTCTTACCGTTTGACGCTTTCGTCACTCGCGTTTCGCGTAACCGCTCCTCCAACATGAGCACTCG
>NW_017278514.1:0-667 GCF_001594065.2 Cyphomyrmex costatus
TATCTTTTATATGCACTTGGCGTATGTTTTTTTCTTTTTTTTAAAAAAAGGTTTTTTATGGGTATTATAATATACATAAATTTATAAAATTATATCCGAAGCCGTGATGACATTTATACATATATGAGGCAATTGAGGCATCCATCTACAACGAAAACAACGTGACCAAAATACGTTCCCGTTAAAAACGTGCCTTTTTTATTTAAAATATTTTTGAAAAAGGAATGGAATATTTAAAGTTAGATGTGGGTCACACAAACATCTTGTGCCTACAAAAATAATGAACTACAACTGTATGAAACAATCGCACATTCTAAACCAATTGCATTTTACACTCAACTACAAATTACATAAAATTCTACACTAAAAATATGATCCGTTTTTTACTTTTTGTACGTGTGTTTATTGTTTGATTATTTGTAGCAATTATGATTTATTTACAGGCACGTCCATTTACAATTATGCCTTACGTCACGTAAACTCAACAAAGTGTTCATTATACAAATGTTAATTATAATGCTGTGGTACTTTCTCACAGTAACCACAGCACTTATCAATATATATATAATACTTACTGAGAAGAACAAAAGCCAACTATGGACATTGGCTAATGTTGCCATAATGTTGCAGAAAATTTCTCTTTTTATTCAGCGAAGTATCCTATTTC
>NW_017278515.1:0-1144 GCF_001594065.2 Cyphomyrmex costatus
GTGACTTTAATATTGGGTAACGTACTACGCCCTCTCGTCACTGTGCTGTACACTGGGTAGACCAGCAACTTCTTTTCGCCGAGTATAGAATCGAGAACTTTACGTTCAATTTTTGCTTCGATTTTATTGAGATATCAGTGAGGCTTACGAAAAATAATTTAGGAATAATTCCACAATGGCTTCTAGATATAATTTACGCAAAGACACATTTGTGTATTTAATTGGAAATTATTTCCCACAAATTGTTGGAAATGAATTGCCATCGATACATCAAGTATTAAAAGTTTTGTTTTTTAATATGCGGGAAGTGAATTTAAATTTACGAGAAAGTGCAAAATTAACAATAAAAGTGATTCTAATTTTCTGGAACAAGGCACGTATCCCAACAAAACAAGAATATCATTGTATTAATAAATTAGAATCTCTTTATAAAGAATGGAGAAATTTGCAAAAAAATTCCAAAAAAACTGACAATGAGCAGTTTTATAAACAAAAGGAAACGTTGTTTGTTTCTACTTTTGACGATATTTTTGACATAGCGCACGCTAAAGCGCTGGACATGATTAATGTGGAAGAAGACAAGGAATTTCTAATTAATCAATGGAAGAAAGGTCGTCCAGGTTTTATGTATGGTATCGATATAAAATTAAGTAAGCAAGAAAAAAGAATTGCTGAACGACAGGAACAGGTTATGACAAGGAAAGAAAAACACGATTATGAAATTAAGAAAACAAGTAAGTTTTTGTAAGGTTACTATAATAAGTAAAATAACTTCAGTTATCAAATATTAATTAGCATTTAATAATTTATTATAAAAGTATTTTTTTTTAAGTGGAACTTATCCAATTTCCATCATCAGGAAGTTCATTAAACTCGGAACTAACTTGCACAGACAGTGAAATTTCTCAGGATTCATCAAACTTCCAACAAAAAGAAACATTCGAACATTCTAGTCTTGGACCATCACAACCGAAAATAATAAAGATATCACGCGCGCGTCATAATGTAATCACCGAGAAACTCGTCGTAGTATTGGATAAGTGTCGAATTAGTAATAGAGATTCAGTGCATATTTTAATAGCTACTGCTGAGGCATTAGGACATAATGTAGATGATTTAATAATTAATAGATCGTCGATTCTAA
>NW_017278516.1:0-279 GCF_001594065.2 Cyphomyrmex costatus
AATGCTGCGAGCATTGGAAAGCGGTCGTTATCTCAGTATGAATTTTCGCTCATGGGATCTGTAGGAGTATCCTCTGTTACAGAGTACGACGAAGCATACATAAGCTATCAAAACGGCGACTCAACTCGAGAAGCCGCGTTACGTTATCTTTGCTCTTCAGACCGGTCGAAAGAATATCATGTCTCAAGATGCGAGCGTGTTTGATGATTGTAAATTGAGTAATGTGAAGCTTTATCTCAATTCAGAGTTTTATCCGTACGGTGATTTGAATCTCGATTT
>NW_017278516.1:493-809 GCF_001594065.2 Cyphomyrmex costatus
ACCGCCTATTGCCTCATCATACACGATCGTGTTATCGAATACTGCCCGCTGTCCAACGTAGTGCGCAAGATTATGTAAATCGCACCGTCAGCAATTATCTTCAATTTAAGAGAGATTAACACTGATATGACTGCAGTTTCGAATAAATGCTCGTCATGATCGTACCAACGTTTGTGGATCTACAAGGAGTCGTCGTAGACAAGAAATTTATCGTCAAGGAAGTAGCGGTGCTGAGAAGAAGAACTGTTATCACACACTACATTTTTTCATGTCCTATACCATGGAATTTACTGACAAAATCCGACAAATCTTGCGC
>NW_017278517.1:0-346 GCF_001594065.2 Cyphomyrmex costatus
GCATTTATTCGAAACTGCACTCATGTCAGTGTTAATCTCTCTTAAATTGAAGATAATTGCTGATGATGCAATTTACATAATCTTGCGCACTACGTTGGACAGTGGGCAGTATTCGATAACACGATCGTGTATGATGAGGCAATAGGCGGTGGTATTGGCGGGTACATACATTCTCCTTGCAGTCAAATTCTATTCGCACATCTACAGTAGCGCTCTTGACGAATTCGTTTTGTCGCGAGCAGTCAATGACAGCAAACGGTCCTTTCCATGGTGGAAGTATACATGGTCACAGTATAACCAGTAACGACAGTAGTTAAAATTCCAGGGTATAAAATTTCAATGCGCA
>NW_017278518.1:0-547 GCF_001594065.2 Cyphomyrmex costatus
CATTGGTCCAGCGGCATTATGTTATGCTTATGCACAGTTATGCATTTCATGTGCGATAGGCCTAAGAAAATGAACCAATCAAATTCTTTATGTATATGGTTTATGCCAAGAAGACTAGAACCAGGAGAGTAAACTAGCGTGGTGGGGGTAGGTCAAAAAACGTCCGCGGTTATTCATTCAATGCGCAGTGGCATTGCACCATGAAGGAAGATATAAGGAGACTCCACTCGGTCTCGCCAGTCTACAAGACATGAACCCATTTTAGGTTTCGAGTTCCGTTTCCGATTCTCGACACTCGCAGCGCTCGTGAATTTAGTAGTGCTGCGCATAATGAGTGTTTTCCAGCTAGGACACAGAAACGTTACACTGTGCTCCACTGTGTAAAGACTTGTTGGAACGATAGAGCTCTAATTGATTGGCATACTCTACACGTTCGTACTTAGCTTTTTACAGTGTCGAGCAGTGTAACACTGTGTTACAGTTGGAACACTTTGTGTAAGACACAGTGTTACACTGTGTCATCTGTGTACGTTGTTGGAAAACACCC
>NW_017278518.1:561-786 GCF_001594065.2 Cyphomyrmex costatus
GAAATGATCATGAGAATCGGAAGCTGAACTCGAAACCTAAAATGGGTCCACTTTTATTTTACGGAGTGGAGTCTCCTTATATCTTACTTCCTGCATTGCACATTGAATGAAAGTTTCCGCATGCGCGCGTCAGTTATAACCAAGAAGTCTTGTTCTTAACAATCTTAACCTTTGCGTTATCAAGAAGTCTTCTTGGCGTTATATAGCCCAAAAAGGTTAGGGCTA
>NW_017278519.1:0-350 GCF_001594065.2 Cyphomyrmex costatus
AGTGCGTGGCGTTGTTAAATTTTTCCCAGTCATCTCGCGTGAAATCCATGGGAACATTGGTCGGAATTACAGATTGCACACTATATGCTAAATTTTTCAATTTATCCGCGAACCATGATATGCAGTCTTTATCGCGGTGAAAACGATAGCCCGACAGCGAGTTGCCGTACGAGCAGTACACGTAATACCCGATACTGAAGACGTTGTGATGTTGGTATGTATACGTGAAGGTTGTTGGATCTTTAGCCGTTTTCTCCAATGCGCATTCCAAATCGGCGTAGACTACAAACGGGACGCGCTCCTTCCTGCAATGATTGCGGAAGCTCAGCCACTTGTCGTCCTCGCTCGGC
>NW_017278520.1:0-991 GCF_001594065.2 Cyphomyrmex costatus
AATCAATAAAAAATTCCATCAATCTGAGTCTGATGACATATGATATTTTATTGATTTAGTGTTTCTTACAATTAGACCAGATCGGTCGAACACCAGTACTACAACTACAACCAGGTTGTGGTGAACCTTCTTTCTTCGATGAATTAGCTGGCTTACTTGTCTTTTTAGTGTTTTTTTGTATAGATCCGATGTGGACACCCAAAGAGATGTTCGATTTGAACACGGGTTCTTTCGAACGATTGGATTTCGAAATTTTACGCAAATAAATCGCAAAAGTAATCATAAAATCTTGATATTTTTGAATTCTACACTCTTTAATTATCTTAAATCAATTACCGTTCAAATTTTTAACATCTTTTAAATAATTTACAAGGATTTTCTTTTTTAAAAAAATTTTCACATGACAGCCGAAAATATATATTTGCGTCTATTCTATGAACGTTATGGCAGAGTACTGCCAAACTGCTGTCACATGTTCGGTGTCTTATAAGAACTTTACATTATAAATAGCATGCACATCTGCTTAACTGTATTTATTTAAATTAAAAGGGTCCGATTTGAAACATGGTCCGTTTTAGAGGACATTCTTCCTTAATATTAAAAGAGTGACGCCAAAATGTGCCCGTTTTTTAGCAATCGAAATTCGGATTGATTATAGTGCCAAAAGTTAAGTTATGGTGAGATAAAAACAAGAAAACAAGTTGAGACGATAATTTCTTCTCGAGTAAATAGGGGGTCAAATATGTAAAATCGCGGCATTTTCTACTATCATCGGTATAAATATTTTCAAAGACAAATAGTCTCATGGATATCACGTGTTTGAATTTAAATATTTTGTAAGGTGTGTGAGGAAGTTGTGTGTATATGTATGCGTGCTTACGTGTGTGTGTAACTATGTGTGCGTGCATGAGTGTGTAACATATGCATTAATAGTGAAGAAAATCTTCGATACGGCCCTCCGTATGCCGTATTTTTACCTATTCCAGATCCT
>NW_017278521.1:0-867 GCF_001594065.2 Cyphomyrmex costatus
AATATTACGTTTTAATGCGACCCGGGCACGCCAAGTTTTTTCTTCACTATAATCCAGTTGACATACAAAAATAGGTAACATACAAAAAGGATAGCAGAGATTAAAATTGATGAACCGTACATTTCTAAGTACAATTACACGATAACGACAACTATGATAAGACCTAAGAAAAATCGTAAAATCTTTATCACTGAAACAAAAGAAAAAAACGCTAACATCAGCAATGATAAAAGCTAAGAAAAATCGTAAAATCTTTATCAAAAGGAAAAAACGCTAACATCAACAATGATAAAACTTAAGAAAAATCGTAAAATCTTTATCACTGAGGAAAAAACGCTAACATCAGCAATGATAAAAGTTAAGAAAAATCGTAAATCATGTCACAAGTTGCTAGCGTTGCAACAATTTCAGACAAAGGAAAAATCCGCCCTTTTGGGAGTATAAATAGAGGCCCTCGGAAGCGCACAGGGACAGTTCTAATCATCAGTCCACCGTGTCAGTTTTCCGAGGCGATAAGCCCGAGTTGACTGGCCCGGTTCCCCTTTTGTTCGCTCAAGTCACCTCTTTGATCGAAAGTCAGTTGTCCGAGGCGTTGCCCACGTTGCCCGAGTCAACTGACCAAGATCTGGTGTTCGGTTCGAGACAGCCCACCAAGGCCCACTCAAGGCCCGTCTACCGCTGTGCGCCTCCGAGGTCGTCGACGTCCACCAGGAGCACCCACGACCGACCGTGCGTCTCCGTGGCTTCCGAAGACCAATAGGACCACTCACGACGACCGTGCGCCTCCGAAGCCCCTCTGAAGCCTTTTGTACCGTGAGGGACTGACCGCCGCCATCTTTTCTTCGGTTATACAAGTAAGCCGTTGCC
>NW_017278522.1:0-457 GCF_001594065.2 Cyphomyrmex costatus
TTATGTATCTTTTACTTTTATACTGAGTTTATACTTATACTCATACCTATACCTAGACGTATTGAGTTTTGTGTATTAAGTTTTATGTATTGAGTTTTACGTATTATGTATCGAGTTTTACGTATTAAGTTTTATGTATCGAGTTTTACATATCGAGTATTATGTATTGAGGTTTACGTATAGAGTGTTATGAGTTTATACTTGAACTTGTACTTTTACTTATACCTGAACTTGTACCTAGACGTATTGAGTTTTACGTATTAAGTTGTACGTATTGAGTGTTGCGTATTGAGTTTATACTGAGTGTTGCGTATTGAGTGTTGCGTATTGAGTTTTACGTATTAAGTTGTACGTATTGAGTGTTGCGTATTGAGTTTTATGTATTGAGGTTTACGTATTGAGTTTGAGTTTATACTGAGTTTTAACTGAGTTTGTACTCCGCAGTCATTCGCATGGT
>NW_017278523.1:0-1668 GCF_001594065.2 Cyphomyrmex costatus
ACATAATTATAAAAGAACTGATCCTTTGTACTGAATTATAATTTTAGATTTATTGAAAGGAAAACCAATCTCTGTCACATTTATATACCATTTAATAAAATATCCAGAAAACTATTTGTCTCATCCTCAAAAGGCAATGTGTACTAAAACCAAATAATTTTATATCTGGCGTAATCTTGATTTTCTCATCACTGTGTTTATTTTGTGAGTTGCCTTTTACTTTATTATTATTTATTTGTCTGGTTGTTATCTCAAAATTATTCTATGAAATAATGTATTATTTAAATTATTTAGCAGGATATACTTGTAAAGATATTGTAAAAAATAGGACAAATGTAATAGAGACCTGATAAATAGTAAATTATTTCATAGGATAATATTGAGATAACTACACGGAGAGAAGGATTTCTTAAAATTTACCCTGAAAATATAGTAATTATGGTACAATACAATAAATTTAAAGATTTTTACCATGCACTTCAATAAAATTTATCATACTTATTTTATATTTTATTGTAGTTTTATTAATGAATGTGAAAGATTTACATCAAAATTCTTCAAAATATAATATTGTCCCACGATTACCATATTTTCAGGGTAAATTTTAAGATGTAATTCTTTCCGTGTATCAAATATAAAGGTATATACTGACAGATTGGATTCAGGCCTTTTCTTTCAATAAATCTGAAAGTAAAATTGAATAAATCTGAAATAAAATAGAACACAAAGAATCAGTTCTTTTATAATTATAGAGAAAGGGAGAACAAATTAATAGATATATTAGAAAACTTATCCGATACGATATCAAAGAGATCTTTTAACAATTTCACGGTAATTCTATGAACCAGAAGCGTTTGATGATTTTAAAATGTGTGAATGTAACAAAGTGATATCAGGTCCCCAAATCACGTCAGACGGTTACATTAAGGGGGGACATCACAGTAAAATTTTGAATTTTCAGAAAAAATTTTTTTTCGCTTAAAAGGTGCTTTAGGCTCTTAAAAATAATATACCAAAAGATAGAATACGGCAAAAGTGTCGAACTGCCCGAATTTCTCATTCTGCGGCAACGCCTCTCAGGCATGCTCCGAGCGCCTTTTGTGATCCCGGAGCGCGTTAGAATTTATGAGTACGGGCGCAGGTATAACGGTAGTTGATATAGTAGAACTGATCCCCGAAAAGTCTAGTATGTCAAGAATGTCTATAGGGGGTCACTATATGCAATATACATTCGACTAAACATGTGTAGCGTCAGTAAACCGCATGTTTACGACCGTTGAAAACAACGCTTTTCACGACGCGTGTACGTTTGATAATATTCGAATAAAGTGATAATTAGAAGAAATGAGGGTAAAAATGTAGATTAGGGGAGCCTCCTCCAATGACCTTGACCTTGACATATGTTGTCAAGGTCATGATCCTGAGTGACCTTGAGGAAGTTTTAACCGTCGGACCTAACTCGTTAAAAAGTTATTAACAAAAAAAGTTTCAAAATTAACGTATTATTTCTGCTATACATGTATGATATGAAGTACTATTCTACACCTTTCCCTGTTCAGAAACGTTGAACTTTCCACGCGAAATAACTTTCACCCCCCCCCCCCCTGCACAGGGGCACACGACTTCTACGATTGTACTGTTGCTATGATAGTACTGTCGGGGCAGACC
>NW_017278523.1:1801-5159 GCF_001594065.2 Cyphomyrmex costatus
GTGAAAGTTATTTCGCGTGGAAAGTTTAACATTTCTGAACAGGGAAAGGTGTAGAATAGTGATTCATAAATGGTAAGAAGTGTACCTCTTGTATTCATTTTGATTGCATTTATTCTTGGTCTGTTATATTGTGTGTGTGCATGCGTGTAAAAATAGTACTTGTTATAATACATATATGGCAGAAATGATACATTAATACGTATAATTTTCCAGAAATGATACGTTAATTTTGAAACTTTTTTTATTAATAACTTTTTAACGAGTTAGGTCCGACGGTTAAAACTTCCTCAAGGTCACTCAGGGTAATGACCTTGACAACATATGTCAAGGTCAAGGTCATTGGGGGAGGCTCCCCTAATCTACATTTTTACCGAAATGAGTAATAAAAATCCGAGTCACGAAAAGAAAGGACAAAAAGGTGATCCTGCCTACGAAAGAAGAAAGTGAAAAATAAACGACCGCCAAATCGCTATGAAATGGAATGCCCGGAGGATTTGAACGTCAGCGCATCGGCAAAGAAATTGAAAGCCCAAAGTATTCACGACGTTGAAGTGGATTCAACGTTTGGTTATCATCTCGTAAACTTTGTAACAACGAAAGATATAACAACGAAAGTTTCAATTCAACGGTGTGGTCGATGGCTCCAAAAACAATGAATTCCGGCAAGAAAATCGTCGACATTGCAACCAACATCGCTTTGTGTATCTTCAACGACGGACTAATGTCAATCTTACATATTTTTGAGACCATGAACAAGAAAATCGGATTAAATAGTTATCAACTATGCACGGAGGTGGATGAGAAACGCGTACAAAAGGCGGAGCGATCTCTGAGTGACGGCGCAAAACAGGCTCGGATCGATTTAAAAACTGATCGAAAGGAGAAAGAAGATAAAGAGATGGAATTGGAAGGCCAATTGTATGGTGCAGGCATCGCAGATTAAAGGTATATAAGAATATTCTATGATTTTTCAGTACTTAAAACTTTAAACGCGTTTTTCTCGAAACCACTTTTTTTGAACTTGGAGGAAAGATAACTCGAGCAAATCTTTACCGATCGACTTGAAATTTGGACAGTATATTCGAAATACCTTTCTTTATGGAGCCACGTAGGGGTTTTTTGAAATATTGCTTAGTTTTTGTTTTATCGACAATTTTATGACGTTTTTTTGCGTCAAATTTGTAATTTTTTTTAAAACGTGCACCATTTTGCGAAAAATCAATATATCGAAAAAATCCTACGTGGCTCTATAGCTGATGTTATATAGAAACTAAAAATTTTTGGTTTTATGTTCCAGGTCAAGAATTAAGGAGGGTTTCTTTCCTTCCATGGACCCCCTTCCGAAAAAAGGCTCGGAAATATGCTGCAGAGCCGCCATTTTAAGATATTTTTTTTTGAAAAAATTACATTTTGTACTTTATTATTAACAATATAAAACCTACTTTACAGATTTTCGATTAATCCTTTCATTGAGCCAAAAAAAAATCCCGAAAATATGCCTATTTTTTCGTGCTCTACTGTGATGTCCCCCCTTAATTCAGGAAGATTCAAAATTCACTTCCTACTGTTTTGTAAAAAAAATAATAACAGGCCTTTTCTTACAATCTGAATCTGAAAATAAAATACATCACAAAGAATCAGTTCTTTTATAATTATATAAAGAGTAGAGAAAACAAATTAATAGAAATTCTAAACATATCTGATACGATTGGAATCAATATTGTATCAGATAATTTTAGAATCTCTATTAATTTGTTATCTCTATTATATACATAATTATAAAAGAATAGATTCTTTGTACTGAATTATAATTTCAGATTTATTGAAAGGAAAGGTCTCAACCAATCTGTCTGTATATATCTTTTACTAAAATATCCAGAAAATTATTTGTACATTTCCTTAAAAGGTAATTGTTATGGCACGACGCTGATATCGCCTTTTTCATAAAGGTTCGCACACCAAGGCGGGATATGAATAATAATGACACGTTTTACATTTAATAAGAGTCTGTATTCATGAAATCACTGAATTAGTAGCAAATAGTCATTAATCGTTCTTGTTTAGAATTTTACACTTGTAATCGTGCGTCGCGGTATAGCGGAATAGTATTGCTTATTCACCCTTTTTTTTTTTACAAGGCAAGCGTATGATAGTCAATATCACAGGTAAACCGCCAGCA
This sequence comes from Cyphomyrmex costatus, assembly GCF_001594065.2. Classification (NCBI taxonomy): domain Eukaryota; kingdom Metazoa; phylum Arthropoda; class Insecta; order Hymenoptera; family Formicidae; genus Cyphomyrmex; species Cyphomyrmex costatus. The sequence continues at coordinate 3,981 of NW_017278523.1, forward strand.
GATTAGACGGCGTAAGCACTTAATAAGCTCAAGAGTTTGAATTGATCACCGCTTTGACACTGAGACGCGTTCGTCCGCACAATGATAATTAGGTTCGGCGCTTCGACGAGCTTTTGACTTTATATAAGACACCTCTATTCTTCACAACTAGGTTTGAGCAGATCGAGAGCTAGACTCGCAGAATAAATTCGCATAAAATCGGTCTGCGCAATACACCTTTTCGGGAATCGCGCATAAGATATACAGATCGGCAATTTTCTAGTATTCTCGTATTCGTGTTATTACTCAATTTCATATTAAAACTAAGTATTGTGAAGAACACAACAATTGGCGACGAGAATTATGGAGTTCAAAGAAGCACTCATGTCACTGATGCAGCAGCAGCAGCAGCAACAAGCACTCTTGTAGCAGCAAATAAAACAGCAACAAGATTTTATGAATCACATGTCATCGGTGTGGGTGAATTCAACGGATTCTTCAAGGAGAGATACAAAAATGGAATCACTGGCAAATTCCATGTCTGAATTCATTTACGATCCAGAAAATAATTTGACTTTCGATGCATGGTATGTACGCTATCAAAGTCTATTCCAAGTCGACGCGCGGGAAATAGATGACGAATCCAAGGTCAGACTTTTATTACGTAAAATGAATACAATCTCACATAAACAGTACGTTGATTATATACTGCCGAAAGAATATAAAGAATTTGATTTCGAAACTACAGTAAACAAACTCACACGGTTATTCGGAAAAAAAATTTCTCTCTTTCACCAGCGTTATAATTGCATGAATATGACGAAATTAGCAAATCAAGATTTCATTTCTTATGCAATGCTAGTCAATAAACGTTGCGAAGAATCAAAATTTACTACAATTACTGCCGATCAAATTAAATGTCTTATTTTTGCATGCGGTTTAAAATCGCCTACTGAAGCCGATATTCGAACTAAACTTCTCAATTTAATTGATACAAGGTCAGATACACTTACAATTGATGATCTCGCAATGGAATGTCAGCGACTCACAAATCTCAAACAGGACACATCCTTGATACAAAACCAGGGATCGTCTGAGTCAAAAGCAGTGTCGATAGTCAAAACCGATCAACAACGGAAACCGCAGGTGAAAAACACAAATAAATCAAAGAATCGACAAGGTAAGAAACAAATCAAAAAT
>NW_017278524.1:0-3240 GCF_001594065.2 Cyphomyrmex costatus
AACGTATCGATAACATTGAAGATCTGATATTACTGAAACCTTCATTGCACAACGTCGTATAAATGTTCCAAATGTATAATATGCTGAACAGAACATGCGCATGCGCAAAGCGTGGCCTAACTATAATGGCAACACCATCAGCTGACCAGCAACGTGAAGGGATAAATTGTATTCCATTGTACTCGAGCACCACACGTCGGCACGGTTTTTGACCTAGCAGCCTAAAGTTGAACGCGATCCTTAATAATATTACGTCTATTCTATACAGAATGAAATGGATTCAAATGGAAGTAATGCGAGTGACCTGCACTGTTCACTGAACGTAAGTATCAATTAATTTATGTTTTTTAAGGTTCTATGTCAATCCGACAAGTGGAGCTAAATTTGTTTCTACATAAATGTTAGCATCACATTGGACGAGTTTTAATATAAACAATAATAATATGCAGTATACGAACATATAACTAAAATCATCCATAACCTTAAAATATTAATAGAATAAATATAGGTAAAAAGCTAATATAAAGTAATAAAATATATTCAACATAAAATTAATAATATGCGTGTAACGTCAAAAGTATAAATAAGATAAAGCCAAATCTAACTGTCACGCAGAAAGTACATATAATATAGGTAAGATCATGATAATGCAAAGTCAAACCTTAAGTTTATAATCGGTATATAAAATTTATGAAGGCTTTCCTGTGTCTGTCTGTAGGTTAAGACTGTTGACTGTTATTCTGTTTTTTTAATATTTAGCATCTCAGAGATGAGACGTTTGAAGACTCTTATGTAGAATTTGAATGTTTTGTTCCAATCAAAATCATGTCGATCCTTGTTGTAAACGATGGTCAGTTATTACTGAATTTGAATTAATATTCCTACGAATATGATTTTTATGTTCAACAATGCATTTATAACTTAGTTAATTGTTAGAACTGAATAATATATATTTCAGTTCTAATAATAAACTAAAGTAAATATATCAAAGTACATAAGGATTTCTTATTAGTCACCACAATGTTGTTTATAAAATAAATGTTAACGATTGTAATGCATTTTTTACGTGGGGCAGCTATAAATAGACAATTAAATGACACGCATAAAAAACAGAATAACAGTCTTAACCTACAGATAGACACAGATCTGTGTCTATCTGTAGGTTAAGACTGTTATTCTGTTTTTTATGCGTGTCATTTAATTGTCTATTTATAGCTGCCCCACGTAAAAAATGCATTACAATCGTTAACATTTATTTTATAAACAACATTGTGGTGACTAATAAGAAATCCTTATGTACTTTGATATATTTACTTTAGTTTATTATTAGAACTGAAATATATATTATTCAGTTCTAACAATTAACTAAGTTATAAATGCATTGTTGAACATAAAAATCATATTCGTAGGAATATTAATTCAAATTCAGTAATAACTGACCATCGTTTACAACAAGGATCGACATGATTTTGATTGGAACAAAACATTCAAATTCTACATAAGAGTCTTCAAACGTCTCATCTCTGAGATGCTAAATATTAAAAAAACAGAATAACAGTCAACAGTCTTAACCTACAGACAGACACAGGAAAGCCTTCATAAATTTTATATACCGATTATAAACTTAAGGTTTGACTTTGCATTATCATGATCTTATTTTATCTTTATACTTTTGACGTTACACGTATCATTTTATGTTGAATATTTTATTACTTATGACATTATTTTCAACATATTTATTCTGATTTTGTATTACAATTAATTGAGGGATCCAAAGATGAGTTTCATTTTTGAAGAGATATAGATGCTTGTTATTTTGACAATACATAAATATCTTTACATAAGTATTTTATACATAAGTATTTTTAACCTTCTCACTTATTACAATTTTCTAGATAAATAAAGTGTGTATTAAACGAACTACTGTATAATTTTGTATTGGATATAATATATTGTATATATATAATGACTAAAATCAAAAAGTATTTTACAAGTAAAAGACATTTGCGGCGAATAGTAAAAGAAGACTTAACAAAAATTTTACAAATGAACCAGCAAATAATACATACAGATAATAATACTAAAAAATTGATACAAAATGAAAATTCTTGTAATAATGTTTCCGCTAATGTAGTTACAGATGATAACATTAATGGACGCGGTGATATTTCTCCAGATAATTCTTTAATCGATAATTTTACCGAATCGACACAATATATTGAAAATATTGACGTAGATATATTTAAAAATGAATCATTATTGTTTGAAGAACGATGTGGTACACTTCCTGCCGTAGATGATTTTATAGTAAATGCTGTTCAACAATGGTTCTTGAAATATAGGCACTTACTAAGCCAATGTGCTATAAATGAATTATTGTCTATACTAAGAGTGCCATTTCCACAATTTCCAAAGGATTCGCGAACGCTTTTGCAAACCTTCTTTATGTCCTTATGAAATTATAAGCATTTTTCCCTGGTTTTTACTGTCATCTAGGAATAGAAAATGGATTACGCAGAATGCTTAACAATAGTTGTATTACAGAAATACTATTTCTAGATTGCACTGAAATAGTATTACCTATTTGCATAAATATCGATGGTTTACCAATATCAAAAAGTTCAGGCAGTCAATTTTGGCCAATTCTTATCTGTATAGATTTGCCTACTATCAATGAAAAATGGCAAAAACCGTTTACTGTAGGAATTTATCATGGCTTTAAAAAACCAACCGATGCTCATCAATTTATGAATTCGTTTATAAACGAGTTTCAGAATTTAGAAAAAAATGGTTTTGAGATGAATGACAGAATTATTAAACTAAAAGTTTCTAAACTTCTCTGTGACGCTCCAGCAAAATCTTTTCTTTTATGCATTAAAGGTCACACAGGTTATTCTAGTTGTACTAAATGTACTGAAGAAGGAACTTTTGTTAATGGAAAAGTTGTATTTTTAGAGAATAACGTACAGTTAAGGAATGATGTGAGTTTTAAAAATAAATTGGATGATGAATTTCATAAAGGTATAAGTCCTTTTGAAAAATTGAATATGGGTTTAGTTTCACAAGTACCCCTCGATAGTATGCACCTTGTATATTTAGGGGTTATGAAACGGAATTTAATGTTATTAATAAGGGGAAAACAAAATATTCGTTTATGTGAACGTGACAAAAAAATAATCAATGATGAACTTTTATTATTTAGAAAGTATTTACCAACAGACTTTGCACGATTACCAAGAA